>NC_057801.1:605346835-605357495 GCF_018294505.1 Triticum aestivum
AAGGAGATTGTTAAGTGTGATTGTGTGTTTTTCCCATTCAGGCGGAAGTTATGTTCACAAAAGAGGAGAACGATTCGATGTGACGTTAGGATTGAGGGTAATTAACTATGTATGGACACATAGAGACCTTGAACGTGCATGTGTGAGAGGTATACATGTATACGTGGGATGTGTGTGTGTGTGCGCGCGCATGATCAAGATAAAAGAAAGAAGACATAAGTCCTAAGATCAACGACATGGGAGAGACGGATCGGTATGACAATATGCATGCATGTGAGAATGCGGGGAAGAAGGCCCGACAATTGAGCATGTGTTTTTGTCTTTAAGAGATAGTGGCGTGGGCTAGAGCATGCATCTATGGTGAGCAGAGGGGGTGAGGCGCAACGATTGTGCAAAAGAGATCAACCTATAAATGCATATGTATGGATAGACCTATATAGTGTGGGTGATAGGAAGCAAGACTCCGTGCGAGAAAGAAATGTTGACGGAGAAACTACAGATAAATACAGAGATGGAGATGCTAGCTAGAGAGACATCCGTTAGTTTGGGTGTCGGAGATGACCGTCAAGTGGTTCAAAGGGTGAAGTTATATATGTGTGTGAGAGGGCACTTGACTGCATGCATGTAGAGAGAAACATATGTAGTGTGCGTGATAGGAATCAAGAGTGAGGGCGAGAAAGAAGGTTGATGGAGAAACAGATAAATAGAAAGATAAAGATGCTAGCTAGTGTGCGCTAGAGATAGGACTCGAGTGGATCAGAAGGCTGGGTTATGTGTGTGGGTGTGAGAGAGATAGAGAGAGGGTGCATGTGAGTCACATACAAACAAATATCAGAGAGAAATGAGATCCAGAGAGATGGAGTTTTGTGTCTGTGAGAGAGAAAGATATTTCACAACGAGAGTGATAGCTAGAGAGACATATGAGGGAACGCAAGATATCTCTAGGGAGAGAGGGTGTGTTTGAGCGACATACAAGAGAACAATGGAGAAATATGAGACCCTGGGAAACAGAGTTTGTGTTTGTGTGTGAGAAAGAGATATTGAAGAGGAAGAGTCATAGGTTCTCATATCTAAGGAGCGAAAGACATCTCTGTATGAGGGGTGTGCGAGTGGCACACATGGGAATAGCTGAGAGAAATGAGACCCCGGGAGACAAAGTTTTGTGTTTGTTTGAGAGAAAGAGATTCCACATGGAGAATCATAGCTAGAGACACGTAGTAGGGAGCGAGATATACTTAGAGAGAGATAGAGTGATGAAAGTCGATGGAGAGAGTACCGTCAGTGTGTTAGAAGATAAAAGATCATTGTCGACATACAGGTAGCATGAGAGATGCCTGAGAGACGATGAACGTGTATAGGTCCAGAGGGATAGTCCTATATAAGCATGAGTGATAGCTATATGAGACGAATATCTGGATTGAAGGGGATTCAAATATTTAAATTGGAGATCATGACATCGATAATATCATAACGCAAATTGGTGTATCAAACATGCATATTCATTTGAATTTGGGCACACGTGTAATGTTATATAGTTTATCAATATTGGTGATCCATAGATTCTTTAATTACAAACAATGCATGGTTTATATGCAATTAGTGTCTAAACAGGATAACACTATATGTTGCGTGTGTGAAACACATTATACATGTTTGAGAAGTTAAGAAAAACCCCGCATGAAACACGCATTAATTGGAGACAGTTAGCGAGGAATGCATACATTGGATTTCAACATAAAGTGGTTTAAAATATTTGAAAATCCAAATTGATGGATACAACCTTATGAATCTGAGATCATGCCATTTGTAAACCATATTTATGTATAAATGGTGTTGTGCTTTTGAAAGTATATATGTAAAAAAATGATGTATATAGAATGTAATTCCAATTGAAAATGGATCCCGCCCGAAAAAAATAGTAGAATACAAACGGGATTCGAATTGAGTTGGCACGGTAAACGTGCACTGTGCAAAATTTGAATGAAGCGGGGAAAGTCACAGTAACCACCCGAAACCAAAATCTGCGAGATGGAAATCACTATTGCCTATCTGCTGGATTTCTATAGGTTTCGATAGGGGTAGGTTTGTAATTTCACCCAAACGTGACGTAACCGCCTCTCACCCGGATTCATACACGGTGGGCACCAAAACACAGTGTGCCCTTGGCCGAAATCGACTCCCTCCCCGATTCATATTCATACATGGTGGGCGCCAAAAACGAACTCTCGTCGGCAAATATTTGGTGTATGCGAGATTACCGTCCTATCCCCAACCGACTAATGTTGCTGTGATGTAGTAGAAATTTGAAATGGGGGCTAAGCTTGTAAATTTCCTCGCATTTGAGACAAGCGCGCCCTGACTACATGGTTCCCCCCTTCCTCTCTACCTCCCTTTTCCCCATTCGTACTCTGTGGGCGCCAAAACACCCTCTCCACCCCACCCTCCTCCGTCCGCCGCCGTCCGCCACTCCATCCACCGCCGTCCTCCTCCACCATGTCGGAGTTAATACCCCGACGCCGCCGTCCATTACAAGAGATCGACCTCTCTCATCCACGCCTTCGGACTGGTATCCTTGCATCCCGTCCTCTCGCTTCATCCCCGCCGTCATCCACCTTGCCGGCGCCGCTCCTACGACCGTCTCATCCACCGCGCACCGCCGCCACTGTCTACCCTCCTAGATCTGCTTCCACGCCGCCGACAGCCATCGCTACCGCAGCACCGTCAAATTCTCACCAGATGCGTACACGGCGCCACACCAGAGGTGGTACTCTTTCATATCTGCTCAACTTATTTATCGCAGCAAGAAAATAGATTGCCACTGCTTTACTCTGATTTCTTGTCTTGGTTGCGAAGTTGCCTTTGTCCGATTTGCACCTCCAGATCCGCCATGGCACGCTCAACACTATACTCCCAATGCTTATGGTTTTCCCCTTTTATATTCCACACTAGTTAAATCATAGTAGACTAAATTTCAAAATTGGGTCAGTCGATTTTTCAGAGCTCGCCGGAGTTCGCCCGTGCGATCCAAGGGGCTCGGGTGGTTGTGGGGCCTCGCCAAACGAAGAAAACTCGACGCGGGTGGGGGGTGGGGGTGGCGGAGGAACACATGCGGTGGGGGCCGGTGGTCCGGTCGGCGGCCCGTGCGGTGTTCTGTATGGGAAGAATCACAGACGAGGAAGAAGAAGGGTTAGGAGACGTAGGATCTTCATCCAACCGTCTGAAATGGTCAAGAGACAGGTGGGAGTTGCATTCTTAATGCGCTCTGGTTCATCATGTGTGGGCACTGCATAACCAACATTTTATTATCCAAAATCTGCTTGCTCTTCTTTACCATGTTCGATAGTGCTGGCCTGTACGCGATCGATAGGCTTTCAATTACTAGAGGCAATACAACACCATATTTTCAAGCCAGTTCCACTTTCCCGATTTATATATCGTGGTTATGGTGTACCCCTGTTATGTACACTATGATCTGCCTAGTTGTTGTGTGCTCTTGTTATCATGGTTTGGCAATAAACTCTCTATACAGTATATTATGAACCTATCATCTGCCAGCTATCCTTACTTCTAGAGCCTATTTTTTTGTGTACTTGTGCCAGATTATATAAATGCACGCACGATATTACAGCACACATGAGCTCTTTCGTCAGAATCCAGTGATAGCACATAAGTGTTTACAAGGGCGCCCCTATATTAGAATATCATCTGCATTACAAAGATAACCTCACAACTATTTATGTTTTCATGGTTCTCATATATTATACGCAATTACAGTGAATATCAGAATCCGCGCATCAGAAGAATATTGTGGAACACTGCAATGACTTACAAAATTGGCACCAAGGCTTTGAGTGCCATTTTGGAAGAAATGAAACTCGTAAGCTCCCCACCTGTTAATTCTTGTTCAGAATATCATTCTAATGACTATTCTAACCTCGAGGAGTCAAAGGCAGATGGCCTATCTTGTTCACCCATCAAGGTGCATGTTCTAATTTGGCAAGGTTTTATTGATTGCGCGTATCTTGCATATGTTGTCTTGCATTTCTTCTACTTTGTTGCACCACCATCTGCTTAGTTTACTCATCATATAACTCGAGATGCTATGCCCATCCATTATCAATACATATTTCATCTGTCGTCATACCATGTTTTTCCACTCAAATGTTGTTCTTGTGCATCCGACATCAAAAAGGAAGAGGGTGATTGCCGAACCTGAAGGAGCACCAGCAAAGTCCTTGAAAAACGTGGTGGTGCCGGAGAAATCAGACAGTGCCCCACTTATATTGGCTATACAACCAGTGACACAAAACATAGGACCAACTCCAGCAGACTGTACCCATACTTCACTAGCCACACCACTAGCCCCACCACACAGGACCTGCACTCCAGCAAAAGGTATACCGATTTCATTTGCCATAGCACCAGCGGTACCACAGAAAAATCCCACTCCAGCAAAAAGTACAGCAAGTCCACCGGCCGAAGACCTATTCCAACTGCAGAGACGGCCAATTCCTGTAGATTGGAACCCCATTCCATTTATTCCCAGTTTAAAAGACAATGTTTTCAATGTTGTTAGGGACTACGTGCATATATTCCCATCATGGGAAGATTATAGTGAAGACAAACACCATTTTCACATCTTCCTGTTCAACTTACGTGTAATTGCTATTATTCATGGTTATTATTTTCCTGTTTTTTGCTGATCGAACACATCAATGATTTACATTACATTGTTGTAACTAGGTGAGGGTCAATCTGGATAGTCATGACGAGCAAAGCTTGCTTGTGCTTTTCAAGGAAGCATTGCAGCAGTATTGGTGTTACCTGAGGAAATCACACTTTGATGGCAAGTCTACAAACGAATTTCCGGTGAAGTCTCCTGTGCTAAATTTAGAAGACATTGAATGGAAAAATCTTGTTATGCACTGGTCTCGTTCCCAGGATGAGGTACTGTCTATGAAATCACATGACAATTTGACTTCCACTTTTCCGCATGTGCCTTACGGATCTTTTTTGCAGGAAATCAGCTCGAAGAAGAATTCCGGTTTGAAAAGAACGACAGGATGTCGCAAATATGCTGCCCGCTGCTTTGCTCTTGTTAGTACAAGTTGTCCTGTATCACTGTACTTGCATACATACCTGGTTCATTATGTGACAGCAGTATGCATGATAGCTTGCTTATCAATTGTTCGCTCTAAATTATCTGATCTGTATGAATGGTTACATTAGTGTAGAATATATCCAATGCCGATGAATTTTTTTAGCTCTGCATTGTTCTTGTAAGTACATGTTGTCCTTTATCAGTGTACTTATATTGATAGGTAGTTGTTCATGTACCATCACTCTGCAGCTTATTTTCCTTTGCCCTCCATTTTCTACACATTAGATCTATATTTACTCTTACCATAAGGTTGGTACTGAAGAAGTTTAGCTGTGCATTGCTCTTGGTTGTGCCTTTTGCCTGTATCGCTGCACATACATTTATAGCTACTTGGTTATGTAGCATCACTCTTCATCTTATCTTAAATATTCTTCATTTGTTCGTATATTATCACATCTATATTTACTCTTAACAAAATGTAGAATAAAGGTAATGCTTATGAAGAACATTCTGTGGTAAACTTCTTGAATTGCCCCCCCCCCATTAGCATGGACAAGGGCTTTATAGAGCATGTCTTCACCAGTAATGTAAGTTTGTCCTTCTCAAGCCTTCAAACTTTGTTGTGTATATTTGGTTAGGCATGATTGCAACAGCTGTTTATTTTTGGTGTTTGCATCAAATTGCATGTTTAAAGTTTATTATGTACTCCCTCCGTTCGGAATTACTTATCTCAAAAATGAATGTATCTAGACGTATTTTAATTCTAGATACATCCATTTCCGAGACAAGTAATTCCGAATGGAGGGAGTAGTTCATAAACAAAAGTTTGTCCTTCTCAATTTAAGTTTTCAGTTGTACAACCAAGTTCCTTCTTCATACCATGTAAATTAAACTATACAGAGCAAGTGATCTTCTTTTGCACTGCATGTATGCTTCTGTTCTTCATCCGTAATCCAGTGATGTGGTGAACCTACCCACTACAGCACAATGTCATATTCTGCAATGTCTTAACTATGAACAATGTCATATCATTCTACTATTATTTAAACCGCCTCTTTATTTGCCAATCTGAAATGGGATAAATTGACAGCACACTAACCATTGATACTTATGAGTTCTTGATCTGTAATCCAGTGGTGTCGTGAAGCTGCCAACTCCTTCACAATGTCAATTCCAGCCATGTCTTGACCTGAACAATACCATATTGTGTTAATGCAATTTTAAACTGTGTGACTTTATTCGTTAGTAAGAAATGTGATGAATTGTCAGCACTGATACTTTTATGTGCAAAACCTGTCATTTGTCTGCTTGTTTATCTTTGAGAGTGAGGAAGATATAAGTGTTGAACAAGCACAGTCTCATCATCTTGCTCAGCTGCTTGCGCTGCAGCTCCCCAGCAGGGCTAACCTTTCTTGAACTATATTGAAGTGATGTCAGTTTTGTATATTATTTTGTCGGCGTGTTTATTTGCACTGGTGGCAATCTTTGATGCCCAGTGTATGTAATCTGCTGTCTTCTTGTGCTTTATTATCATAGTGGCGAACTTTGATGCCCAGTGGATGTAATATGCCGTAATTTCTTTATTGTATAGTCTAGGTTTTTTCTTATTCACGATGCTACAGTTATTTTACTGTATATATCTTGTCTTCGCAGTAAACCGGCCAAACCGTAAAATTACGGTACATAATCGGGTCGTCATGCAATCACGATGTATGATCCGCATCATGGGCCCCGTCAAACTGGCCCACTAGTAGATTCGGGCCTTTAATAGGCCGAGTAACCCCCGGCCCTCTTTTTGCAAGAAAACTCAATGGGCTTTTAGGAGGTTGAGAAGTAGGCTGGGCATGAAACGTGCCGAATAGCTCACGGGCCGACGGCAGCCCAAAATGGACCCCGGCCCATGAGTTGTCTCGGTCCAAAGTTGTCTCGGTCCTTGTTTGGCCCAATCAGATATCGGCTGCGAGCAGGCCGGATGCAAACCGGGTCGTAGTTAGGCCCAACTATATGGCGGGTTTTTAACAGGCCGAAATTAATATAGGGCCGAAATGTTAAATGGGCTCTTAACATGCCGAAACTAATATCAGGCCGAATTACTAAATGGGCCTTTAGCAAGTGGGCCCAAAAGCATAGCGTCCAGTCAACGGGCCGAATCTGATATGGGCCATAATTGAGCCCAAAGCCTCTTAAAGGGCCGGACCTGATCTGGGCCGTGATTTGGCCCAAAAAGTGGGAGGCTTTTAACGGGCCGGATCTTATATGGGCCATTACTAGGCCCGGAATGTGGCAGGCCATTAATGGACTGGATCAATTATGGGCCGGCATTTGGCCCAAAACATGGCAGCCAGTTAATGGGCCGGCCTACTAGGGTCCTCAAAATCTTGTGGGCCTACAGCTGGGCCGGCCCATTAATGTCAGCGAAATCTCGTGGGCCTTTCGTTGGGCCGGCCCATTATGATCCACAAGAATTTTGTGGGCCTTTACCTGGGCCGGCCCATTATGGCACACAAAAATCTTGTGGGCCTTTACCTGGGCCGGCCTATTATGGCCCGCGAAATCTTGTGGGCCTTTAGCTGGGCCAGCCCATTATAGTCCGCAAAAATCTCGTGGTCCTTTAACTGGGCCGACCCATTATGGGCCACCAAATCTTGTGGGCCTTTAGTTGGGCCAACCCATTTAAACTTGATTGGCCGTGCCACGTGTCGACGTATCATAGGTGCCTTCTGTCCAATGAGTGGATGACATCTGTCCCAACGATGAGCCGACACGTGTTTCCTCCACCCAATGATGATTTTACACGTGGAAAATCCCCATTGGTCGGGGCTGTTAACGGGTTATCGGATCCAAAACCCGACCCGATAGCTTAACGGTGTTCCGTTACGGTGGATGCCACGTGTTAGTCACCCTTGACGAAAGCACTTCCGTGACGCGCGATTTATCATCATGGAAGTGGACACTTCCGTGATGATAATTTTGGTAATGTCATCGAGCACTTCTCCGACAACACAGGTATGACTATCTTGATTCTGTCATAAATTTTTCATGGATGTACATGCATGACAAAAAATGCGACCTACTATGACAAACACGTATCATCATGCAAGTGTATTTTATTGTAGTGTTGTTTGCCCTAATAAAATTATGGGCTTTAAGCAGACCGGTATCAACATGGGTCATATACCCAACTGTGTCATGGGCCGTTAACACATGGGCTGTAAGCAGGCCAGATTCAACGTGGGTTGTAATTAGGCCCAAATGTTACACGGGCCATTAACAGGCCAATAGGCACGTTGGGCTGAAACTTATCCATGAAGACTACGGGTCATTAAGAGGCCTGAAGTCACTTCGGATAAGAAATAGCCCAGTTTCAGCACGGGGCGTTAAATGGCCTAAAGTGAAACTGGGCCGACAACTGCCCAGATGCGCCACGGGCCGCTAACAGGCCGAAACGGTTATCGGGCGGAACCGGTAAACGGGCATTTAACAGGCTGAAATACAAACCCAGTTTAGAATGGGCCCAAAAGAACGGTGGCCTATTAACGGGCTTGATATGATATGGGTCGTAATTTAGCCCAAAACATCTGCTTAGTTTACTCATCATATAACTCGAGATGCTATGCCCATCCATTATCAATACATATTTCATCTGTCGTCATACCATGTTTTTCCACTCAAATGTTGTTCTTGTGCATCCGACATCAAAAAGGAAGAGGGTGATTGCCGAACCTGAAGGAGCACCAGCAAAGTCCTTGAAAAACGTGGTGGTGCCGGAGAAATCAGACAGTGCCCCACTTATATTGGCTATACAACCAGTGACACAAAACATAGGACCAACTCCAGCAGACTGTACCCATACTTCACTAGCCACACCACTAGCCCCACCACACAGGACCTGCACTCCAGCAAAAGGTATACCGATTTCATTTGCCATAGCACCAGCGGTACCACAGAAAAATCCCACTCCAGCAAAAAGTACAGCAAGTCCACCGGCCGAAGACCTATCCCAACTGCAGAGACGGCCAATTCCTGTAGATTGGAACCCCATTCCATTTATTCCCAGTTTAAAAGACAATGTTTTCAATGTTGTTAGGGACTACGTGCATATATTCCCATCATGGGAAGATTATAGTGAAGACAAACACCATTTTCACATCTTCCTGTTCAACTTACGTGTAATTGCTATTATTCATGGTTATTATTTTCCTGTTTTTTGCTGATCGAACACATCAATGATTTACATTACATTGTTGTAACTAGGTGAGGGTCAATCTGGATAGTCATGACGAGCAAAGCTTGCTTGTGCTTTTCAAGGAAGCATTGCAGCAGTATTGGTGTTACCTGAGGAAATCACACTTTGATGGCAAGTCTACAAACGAATTTCCGGTGAAGTCTCCTGTGCTAAATTTAGAAGACATTGAATGGAAAAATCTTGTTATGCACTGGTCTCGTTCCCAGGATGAGGTACTGTCTATGAAATCACATGACAATTTGACTTCCACTTTTCCGCATGTGCCTTACGGATTTTTTTTGCAGGAAATCAGCTCGAAGAAGAATTCCGGTTTGAAAAGAACGACAGGATGTCGCAAATATGCTGCCCGCTGCTTTGCTCTTGTTAGTACAAGTTGTCCTGTATCACTGTACTTGCATACATACCTGGTTCATTATGTGACAGCAGTATGCATGATAGCTTGCTTATCAATTGTTCGCTCTAAATTATCTGATCTGTATGAATGGTTACATTAGTGTAGAATATATCCAATGCCGATGAATTTTTTTAGCTCTGCATTGTTCTTGTAAGTACATGTTGTCCTTTATCAGTGTACTTATATTGATAGGTAGTTGTTCATGTACCATCACTCTGCAGCTTATTTTCCTTTGCCCTCCATTTTCTACACATTAGATCTATATTTACTCTTACCATAAGGTTGGTACTGAAGAAGTTTAGCTGTGCATTGCTCTTGGTTGTGCCTTTTGCCTGTATCGCTGCACATACATTTATAGCTACTTGGTTATGTAGCATCACTCTTCATCTTATCTTAAATATTCTTCATTTGTTCGTATATTATCACATCTATATTTACTCTTAACAAAATGTAGAATAAAGGTAATGCTTATGAAGAACATTCTGTGGTAAACTTCTTGAATTGCCCCCCCCCCATTAGCATGGACAAGGGCTTTATAGAGCATGTCTTCACCAGTAATGTAAGTTTGTCCTTCTCAAGCCTTCAAACTTTGTTGTGTATATTTGGTTAGGCATGATTGCAACAGCTGTTTATTTTTGGTGTTTGCATCAAATTGCATGTTTAAAGTTTATTATGTACTCCCTCCGTTCGGAATTACTTATCTCAAAAATGAATGTATCTAGACGTATTTTAATTCTAGATACATCCATTTCCGAGACAAGTAATTCCGAATGGAGGGAGTAGTTCATAAACAAAAGTTTGTCCTTCTCAATTTAAGTTTTCAGTTGTACAACCAAGTTCCTTCTTCATACCATGTAAATTAAACTATACAGAGCAAGTGATCTTCTTTTGCACTGCATGTATGCTTCTGTTCTTCATC
>NC_057801.1:605357505-605566050 GCF_018294505.1 Triticum aestivum
GTAATCCAGTGATGTGGTGAACCTACCCACTACAGCACAATGTCATATTCTGCAATGTCTTAACTATGAACAATGTCATATCATTCTACTATTATTTAAACCGCCTCTTTATTTGCCAATCTGAAATGGGATAAATTGACAGCACACTAACCATTGATACTTATGAGTTCTTGATCTGTAATCCAGTGGTGTCGTGAAGCTGCCAACTCCTTCACAATGTCAATTCCAGCCATGTCTTGACCTGAACAATACCATATTGTGTTAATGCAATTTTAAACTGTGTGACTTTATTCGTTAGTAAGAAATGTGATGAATTGTCAGCACTGATACTTTTATGTGCAAAACCTGTCATTTGTCTGCTTGTTTATCTTTGAGAGTGAGGAAGATATAAGTGTTGAACAAGCACAGTCTCATCATCTTGCTCAGCTGCTTGCGCTGCAGCTCCCCAGCAGGGCTAACCTTTCTTGAACTATATTGAAGTGATGTCAGTTTTGTATATTATTTTGTCGGCGTGTTTATTTGCACTGGTGGCAATCTTTGATGCCCAGTGTATGTAATCTGCTGTCTTCTTGTGCTTTATTATCATAGTGGCGAACTTTGATGCCCAGTGGATGTAATATGCCGTAATTTCTTTATTGTATAGTCTAGGTTTTTTCTTATTCACGATGCTACAGTTATTTTACTGTATATATCTTGTCTTCGCAGTAAACCGGCCAAACCGTAAAATTACGGTACATAATCGGGTCGTCATGCAATCACGATGTATGATCCGCATCATGGGCCCCGTCAAACTGGCCCACTAGTAGATTCGGGCCTTTAATAGGCCGAGTAACCCCCGGCCCTCTTTTTGCAAGAAAACTCAATGGGCTTTTAGGAGGTTGAGAAGTAGGCTGGGCATGAAACGTGCCGAATAGCTCACGGGCCGACGGCAGCCCAAAATGGACCCCGGCCCATGAGTTGTCTCGGTCCAAAGTTGTCTCGGTCCTTGTTTGGCCCAATCAGATATCGGCTGCGAGCAGGCCGGATGCAAACCGGGTCGTAGTTAGGCCCAACTATATGGCGGGTTTTTAACAGGCCGAAATTAATATAGGGCCGAAATGTTAAATGGGCTCTTAACATGCCGAAACTAATATCAGGCCGAATTACTAAATGGGCCTTTAGCAAGTGGGCCCAAAAGCATAGCGTCCAGTCAACGGGCCGAATCTGATATGGGCCATAATTGAGCCCAAAGCCTCTTAAAGGGCCGGACCTGATCTGGGCCGTGATTTGGCCCAAAAAGTGGGAGGCTTTTAACGGGCCGGATCTTATATGGGCCATTACTAGGCCCGGAATGTGGCAGGCCATTAATGGACTGGATCAATTATGGGCCGGCATTTGGCCCAAAACATGGCAGCCAGTTAATGGGCCGGCCTACTAGGGTCCTCAAAATCTTGTGGGCCTACAGCTGGGCCGGCCCATTAATGTCAGCGAAATCTCGTGGGCCTTTAGCTGGGCCGGCCCATTATGATCCACAAGAATTTTGTGGGCCTTTACCTGGGCCGGCCCATTATGGCACACAAAAATCTTGTGGGCCTTTACCTGGGCCGGCCTATTATGGCCCGCGAAATCTTGTGGGCCTTTAGCTGGGCCAGCCCATTATAGTCCGCAAAAATCTCGTGGGCCTTTAACTGGGCCGACCCATTATGGGCCACCAAATCTTGTGGGCCTTTAGTTGGGCCGACCCATTTAAACTTGATTGGCCGTGCCATGTGTCGACGTATCATAGGTGCCTTCTGTCCAATGAGTGGATGACATCTGTCCCAACGATGAGCCGACATGTGTTTCCTCCACCCAATGATGATTTTACACGTGGAAAATCCCCATTGGTCGGGGCTGTTAACGGGTTATCGGATCCAAAACCCGACCCGATAGCTTAACGGTGTTCCGTTACGGTGGATGCCACGTGTTAGTCACCCTTGACGAAAGCACTTCCGTGACGCGCGATTTATCATCATGGAAGTGGACACTTCCGTGATGATAATTTTGGTAATGTCATCGAGCACTTCTCCGACAACACAGGTATGACTATCTTGATTCTGTCATAAATTTTTCATGGATGTACATGCATGACAAAAAATGCGACCTACTATGACAAACACGTATCATCATGCAAGTGTATTTTATTGTAGTGTTGTTTGCCCTAATAAAATTATGGGCTTTAAGCAGACCGGTATCAACATGGGTCATATACCCAACTGTATCATGGGCCGTTAACACATGGGCTGTAAGCAGGCCAGATTCAACGTGGGTTGTAATTAGGCCCAAATGTTACACGGGCCATTAACAGGCCAATAGGCACGTTGGGCTGAAACTTATCCATGAAGACTACGGGTCATTAAGAGGCTGAAGTCACTTCGGATAAGAAATAGCCCAATTTCAGCACGGGGCGTTAAATGGCCTAAAGTGAAACTGGGCCGACAACTGCCCAGATGCGCCACGGGCCGCTAACAGGCCGAAACGGTTATCGGGCGGAACCGGTAAACGGGCATTTAACAGGCTGAAATACAAACCCAGTTTAGAATGGGCCCAAAAGAACGGTGGCCTATTAACGGGCTTGATATGATATGGGTCGTAATTTAGCCCAAAACATGACAGGCTGTGAACGGGCCAGATCTGATATGGGTCTTAATTTGACCCAAAACATGGCATGTTGTTAACAAGCCGGCCCACTAGTGTTTGAAAAAATATGGTGAGCCTTTAGCTAGGTCGACCTTTTTATCTTAAATGGGACACTGTTGGGCTATGCCACGTGTCGACATATCATAGGCGTCTTCCATCCATTGTAGGGATGACATCTGTCCCAACGATGAGCAGACACGTGGATCCTCCAGTGAATGACAATTTTACACGTGGAAAATCCCCATTGGTCCGGGTTGTTAATGGGTTATCGGATCCAAACCGGAACCCGACAGCTTAATGGTGACCCGTTATGATGGATGCCATGTCTCGGTTACCCTTGACGAAAACACTTTTGTGACACGCCATTTATCGTCATGGAAATGGACACTTCCATGATGATAATTTTGGTATTGTCATGGAGCACTTCTACGACAGCATAGGTATGACTATCTTGATTCTGTCATAAAATCATCATGGATGTACATGCATGATAGAAAACGTGACCGACTATGACAAACACGTATCATCACGGAAGTGGGTTTTTTGTAGTGTGTACCATCAAAGTAAGGACCTTTATGGTGATAATTTCCCTCGCTAGACGACATACTCTCCTAGGTTGTGAAACCAAGTCTATGATCACCAAAGCTATGGAAATCAAGGCTAATGGAGACCAAAGCTCTGATACCACTTATAGGATCGCAACTATGTTTAGAGGGGGGTGATTAGACTAATTGACCAAATAAAAATCTATCATTTTCCCAATTTTAGTTGCGGGCAGATTTTAGCTATTAGCACAAGTCAAGCAATCAACCTACACATGCAATTCTAAGAGTATAGCAGCGAAAAGTAAAACATTGCATATGAAGGTAAAGGGAAGGGTTTGGAGAAGGCAAACACAATGGAAGACACAGAGATTTTTGGCGTGGTTCCGATAGGTGGTGCTATCATACGTCCACGTTGATGGAGACTTCATGATATGAACAAGGATGTCCCGATCTTCTGAAAGGTTCTGATAACTCTTGATTTGGTGGAAACTTGACACAACTCGATCCGGCTTACGAACAACACATTCTGAACCCCGCAATCGCAGCACCACGTCTCCTCTGGTTATCAACCAGTGATGCACGATCGACCTCGCCAAGAAGGCTAATCCTTGCCTTCGAATCAAAGAACACAAGCAAGAACAAGAAATAATGCATCCAAATTGCAGATGTATGATTAATCTCACATAGTTGGGGTCTCACAAACCGATGAACGGCGAAACTGTTCTTGACAGATTAATCTAAGCAAAACCCAAACCCTAATAGTGGGGTGACGGCTATATACGAAGACTCTAGGGTCGTGCAGGGATCCCTGGACGCTCCCCTAATGGGCTCCAACATGATACACGGCCCAAAGGCCAAAATATGATGGCGCAGCACCGAGACAGATTCTGGACGTCTTTTTTTTCGACGATTCCTATTGATTCAGAAGGAATCTTGCCATGGGACCAACATCATTGGAATGTTTATCTTCTCAGCTATCCGTGCATATATAAAACATCCCAAACTGAGCCCATATGCGACTTAGACAACTGTTTTAGTGCAGACTGCTCCTGGACTCCGAAACAGATTTGAAGTCAACTTTGTTTGGGACTCCACCTTGACTTGGACGCCCTTGCTGGTCCTCTCCACCTCCAAGCCCCTCTGCAAGTATCGCCTGGTGCTCTCCATGGTTCCTAATCATAATATAATCATTAGGTAGCAATCTATTCTCACAAACATATAAAGAAGTGCTTAGGAACAAGCTCACCTCTAAATTCAATTGTCGCGCTCGAGCTCTAGTGATCGGTTCTTGTATATCCAGTGGAGTTTTGTGTGTATCCGAAGGAGTGATGTCCTCATCATGCTCCCCCCTCTTGAATTGGAGTCGTCCTCGACTCAAACTCATCCTCTTCCCCCAAATATGGCCTCAAACCTGGAATGTTAAAGGTGGAACTAACCCCAAACTCGGGAGGCAACTCAAGTTTATATGCGTTATCATTTATCTTGGCAAGTATTTTGAAAGGACCATGAGCTCTAGGCATCAACTTAGACTTCCTTAAATCTGGAAACCTATCCTTTCTCAAGTGCAACCAAACCAAATCACCCGGTTCTAGTTTAACTTCTTGTCTACCTTTAGTACCAGCAATTCTATACTTTTCATTCATTTTTTCAATATTGTGCTTTGTTGTCTCATGCATTTTCAAGATAAAATCAACATGTTCTTTGGCATCATTATGAATCCTATCACTTGTAGGTAAAGGCAAAATATAATATGAGCACGGGGATTGAAACCATACACTACCTGAAAAGGACTTACCTTGGTGGTAGAATGTGTTGCCCGGTTGTAAGCAAACTCCAATGAGGCAAACATTCTTCCCACATCTTCAAATTTTTCTTCAAAACAACCCTCAACATGGTGCCCAAAGTGCGATTTACCACCTCAGTTTGCCCATCAGTTTGTGGGTGACAAGTTGTAGAAAACAACAATTTTGTACCCAACTTGTTCCATAGGGTGCGCCAATAATGGCTCAAGAATTTTGCATCACGATTGAAACAATAGTAGCAGGCATACCATGCAAATGAACAATCTCTTTGAAAAAGAGGTCAGCAATATAAACAGCATCATCACTCTTATGACATGGTATAAAGTGTGCCATCTTAGAAAAACGATCCACCACAACAAAAATACTATCCCTTCCCCTCTTAGTCCTAGGCAATCCTAACACAAAATCCATAGGAATATCTGCCCAAGGAATAGAAGGAATAGGAAGAGGCATGTATAAACCATGTGGATTCAAGCGAGATTTAGCTTTTTGACATGTGGTGTAGCGAGCCACAAACCTCTCAACATCTCTCCTCATCTTTGGCCAAAAGAAATGTGTGGCCAGAACGTCCTCCGTCTTCTTCGCATCGAAATGACCCATCAATCCTTCTCCATGCGCCTCCTGTAACAACAAAAGACAAACGGAACCAACTGGAATGCATAAACGGTTAGCTCGAAACAAAAACCCATCGTTAAGGACAAATTTATTCCATGTATGTCCCTCTCGACATTGCAGCAAAACATCTTTAAAGTCGAAATCAAGCGCATATTGTTCTTTTATTGACTCAAGTCCAAAAGTCCGACAATCAAGTTGAGACAACAAAGTATATTGTCTAGACAAAGCATCAGCAATCACATTATCCTTCCCTTTCTTGTGTATGATGATATAAGGAAAAGATTCAATAAATTCAACCCACTTAGCATGCCTACGATTCAAATTATTTTGAGAGTGAAGATACTTAAGCGATTCATGATCATAGTGAATAACAAATTCTTTAGGCCATAAATAATGACTCCATGTTTCTAAAGAACGCACAAGTGCATACAATTCCTTATCATATGTGGAATAATTCAGAATAGGACCATGCAATTTTTCGCTAACGTATGCAACGGGTTTACCATCTTGCATCAAAACACCACCAATGCCGAGTCCACTAGCATCACATTCTAGCTCAAAAGTCTTACCAAAGTTAGGAAGTTGCAACAATGGAGCATGCGTAAACTTGTCCTTCAAAGTGCCAAAGGACTCCTCGTGTGCCTTCCACCAATGGAACGCCACACCCTTCTTCGTCAACTCATGCACTGGTGTAGCAATGGTGCTACAGTCCTTGATGAAGCGGCGGTAGAAACATGCAAGACCAAGAAAACTCCTCACCTGTGTGATAGCTTGGGGTAGCGGCCAACACTCGGTGGCGTCAATCTTCGTCTCATCCACCTCAATTCCTTGTAGAGTAACAACGTAACCAAGAAAAGAGACTCGATCCGTGCAAAAATGCACTTCTCAAGGTTACCAAACAAACGTGCATCCCTTAAAGCATTAAAATCAACACGTAAATGGCCCATATGTTCATCAAAAGACTTGCTGTAAAATCAAGACATCATCAAAGTAAACCACCACAAATCTACCAATAAAAGCTCTTAAAACCTCATTCATTAAGCACATGAAAGTGCTAGGTGCATTTGTCAAGCCAAAAGGCATTACTAGCCACTCATACAACCCAAATTTAGTTTTGAAAGCTGTTTTCCATTCATCTCCAAGTTTCATTCTAATTTGGTGGTAGCCACTATGCAAGTCAATCTTTGTGAAAATTATAGAACCACACAGCTCATCAAGCATGTTCTCTAACCTAGGAGTAGGATGGTGATACCGAATAGTAATATTATTAATGGCTCTACAATCAGCACACAAACGCTAAGTACCATCTTTCTTAGGAACCAAAAGTACAAGAACAACACAAGGACTAAGGCTTTCACGTACATACCCGCGGTCCAAAAGGTCTTGGACTTGTCGTTGAATTTCCTTGGTCTCCTCGGGGTTGGTTCGATAGGCAGCACGATTTGGCAAAGTTGCACCTGGAACCAAATCAATTTGATGCTCTATCACTCTCATAGGTGGCAGCCTCGGGGGTATCTCAGCTGGGAAAATGTCCTCAAACTCCTACAAAAGGTTAGTGACGGCAAGAGACAACAAACTAGCAATATCATCAAGCAAAAACAAGGCTCATTTGCATATCAAAGCATAGCAAATATCATCATCAGAAATTTCAGCAAGCTCACATTTTGTTGCAAGCATAACACCACCCTTCAATTTAATTCCTCGGCCTTAGAATTAGGTGCAGGCTTATCCTTTTTAGGTGGAAAACAGAATTAGCAACTTGCTGATTTTCAGATTTAGCACCACTCAAACTAGCAGCTCTCTCTCTATCAGCTTGTACAATTTCAGCAGGGGTCAAAGGTACCAAAGTAATTTTCTGCCCTTTATGCGCAAAAGTGTATTTATTACTTCTTCCATGGTGTGTAGAATCATTATCATGTTCCCAAGGCCGACCCAACAAAAGTGAGCAAGCTTGCATAGGTACGAGGTCACAATCAACAGAATCAGCATAGGCACCAATGGAAAAAGGAACTCTACATGTTTGTGTTACCTTAGCTTTTCCAGAGTCATTTAACCACTGAATATGGTATGGATGTGGATGTGGTCGTGTGGTCAAACCAAGCTTCTTGACCAGATCAGAACTCACCAAATTGTTGCAGCTTCCTCCATCAATGATAACATGTGCTCGTCGGTTCTTGATAACAAAGAAAATCTGAAACAAGTTGTGGCATTGTAACTTCTCAAGTTGCTGAATTTGTGTGTTGAACACACGCTGAACAATAATGTCCATGTAGCCTAAAGTATTGGCGCCCCAAGGACATGACCCTCATCATCATCATTGGTGGCGGCATCATCATCATTAGCATCATCCTCCACATCGGAGGTGCTGATATAACCTCCATCTTCAGTTGCCACATATGCCCGCTAACTTGGGCAATCCTTCTGCATATGGCCACGTCCTTAGCAGCGGTGGCACTGAATGCTGGAAGTGTGTCCCATCGAGGCGACGGACGAAGCACTATTGGCGGGAACCTGCAAAGAATTTTTACCTGAATATGTAGGATGTGCAGCAAGTGGTGTAGGTGTTGTAGTAACACGACTGGCTGAGGCAGAAGCTTGTTGGCCCGCTGTTAGGGGCACCCGGAAAGAGGATGACTTGGTTAGACCCGAAGGAGCCGTCGTGCGTGGCGTGTAGGAGGCATGGACGTTGCTCCTGTTCCACTGCTCACGTCCCTGTAATTCCTTCTCTGCAAGCATAGCAAACTGGAACAACTGGTTGACAATATGAAATTCTTAATAATAAAAATTGTCCTGAATCTCATGCCTCAAACCCGAATAAAAACGACAAATGGAATCCTCAAGCCCCTCCACTATACCACAACTCATCAAACTCTTTTGAAGCTCAACATAGTAATCTTGTACAGATTTTTCTCCTTATTCTAAATGTTGTAGTTTGTTACGCAAATCTCTATGATACGAAGGAGGAACAAATGATCATGCATAGCTACCTTAAGTCGTTCCACTGTATCAGGTAAAGCACCTTGTCCAGCTAGCCCATTCCACCAAATAATAGCAAAGTCCTTAAACTCACTAGTAGCTAGTCGAACTCTATGTTTCTCAGGAACAAGGTGGGAATTAAACTTCTGTTCTAACGTCATCTCCCAATCAAGGTAGCCCTCGGCATCATAACGACCCAAAATTTTTGGTATCGTTAACTTAATCTTAGCATTAGGATCATTAGGAGCATCATTATTATTACCTCGATGACGATGTTGATTAACTATACTACCCATACCTTGAGCGTTATGGCAAAGACGTTGGCGCAATCTTGCTTGTCGTGTAGCTGCTTAATCTATGTTCCCATTAGCATCATACACCGTGTCTTCTGGCATTTGTCCACTGGTGTTGCTGCCGGACACGTGTCGTTGTTGGTTGTTAAACGGGTTCCCAACTCAGTAACCTTGTCAGTTAATGTGGATATTAGTTTGTCCAACCGTTCGATGTTGTTGCCGAGGTTGAGATCAATGAGCGCATCAGTAACAACCTTCTTGATTGCCTCGTTCATCTCGTCGTGAACCTTCTCTACAGTAGCTTGTAGTTGCTCTTGGCTGACACATTCCTTGAAATCCTTGGGAGTGCTATCGTCGTTTTCGCCGGTACCTACCATTGTAAACACAAAAACAGGAACACACAGTGAAGGTTATCCCTATCAACTACTATGCAGCTGTAGTGGTGCCTCTCAACACAGCAAATGGAAGTGTCTTACCAAGCTCTTACAAGGTTCTTACTATCAAAGCAACGGATACCTGGAAGGCGTAATTCGGTGATTGCGAGGGTCAAAAACATGTGCCTGTTCAGAAGGTTGTATGTGGAGCTTGGAAGGCACTATATGTGAGTGGAACACAATTCAAAAATAGATAGTAATGCTGAATAAATGTCCAAAAAGCTTGTCCTAGTTGCTGGCCTACTTGTGTTCTAAACCAAGTGTGATATGGAAGACAAAGTAGAAACAAGTATGAAGGTAAAAACAACAACGGACATGAACAAAGGCAAGGACAGTAGCTCGACACAACACTCAAAGCTTGAAAATTCATGCTCCTTCACTCTCTTATGATATGTCTCTCACAACTAGGAGCACAAAATTAGGAAACGATGAAGGTTCAGCACAATCTGGTAGATGATGCGGCCTGTACAAAATCAGAACTGTGCTGCAAAATTCTTGTTGAAACTGTATCGCTCAACTATCAATTTTCTGAGCAGAAATTCACCAATATAAATTAGGCAACCCGGCAAATCTGGGCACCAACATATGTGATTTTTCTTTCCTTTGTTTTTTCTCATTTTCTCTTTTTCCCTTCCATGATGTACTTTTTTGCTTGATTCAGAGTCCGTAAGCGAAACTTATGGTTGTTTCAAGGGAAGTGCTCCAAGGTATGTTTTTGGTGGAGGCCGAATTAAAATCGATGGTCAGACAATGGGGTATGGTGGCAGCAGATTGTGGACTGGACTTATGTCAGTGTGTGGTGATCACAGGACGTGTAGTGATGAAAATAGAACAGGGTAGGAGGCGACTTGTAGCACAAGATGAAGGAACAAGAGGGAAAACACTACTCCAACTAAAACACGAATTAAACCAGCAACAAAAACAATACTAGGACACAAACTCAACATTACGGACTCTGAAAAGGAATTATGCAAAAGGCTAAATGTGGTTTTGGGACGGGAAAGAACTATAGCTAATTTGTTTTTGGCTTTTTTGTGGACCATAGGATAAAGGCGAAATCAAACAAACCAGGGTAAGGGCGAACCTGACGGTAACATCCGAGTCTCTGATTACCACTTGATATGAACAAGGATGTCCCGATCTTCCAAAAGGTTCTGATAACTCTTGATTTGGTGGAAACTTGGCATAACTCGATCCAGCTTCCGAACAACACGTTCTGAACCCCACAATCACAGCACCACGTCTCCTGTGGTTATCAACCGACGATGCATGATCGACCTCGCCAAGAAGGCTAATCCTTGCCTGCGAATCAAAGAACACAAGCAAGAACAAGAAAGAATGCAACCAAATTACAGATGTATGATTAATCTCATGTAGTTGGGGCCTCACAAACTGATGAATGGCAAAACTGTTCTTGACAGATTAATCTAAGCAAAACCCAAACCCTAATGGTGGGGTGACAGCTGTATATGAAGAGTGTAGGGTCGTGTAGGGACCCCTGGACGCTCCCCTAATGGGCTCCAACATGATACACGGCCCAAAGGCCAAAATATGATGGCGCAGCAACGAGACATATTATGGACGTCTTTTGTTTCGGTGATTCCCGTTGATTCAGGATGAATCTGACCATGGGAGTAGCGCCATTGGAAAGGTTATCTTCTCAGCTATCCGTGCACATATAAAGCGTCCAAAACCGAGCCCGTATGCAACCTGGACAACCGTTTTAGTGCAGACCACTCCTGGACTCCGAAACAGATTCAAAGTCAACTTTGTTTGGGCCTCCACCTTGACTTGGACGCCCTTGCTGGTCCTCTCCACCTCCAAGCCCCTCTGCAAGTATCTCCTGATGCTTTCCATGGTTCCTAATCATAATATAATCATTAGGTAGCAATCTATTCTCAGGAACATATAAAGAAGTGCTTAGGAACGAGCTCACCTCTAAATTCAATTGTCGCGCTCGAGCTCTAGTGATCGGTCCTTGTATATCCAGCGGAGTTTTGTGTGTATCCGAAGGAGTGATGTCCTCATCACTTAAACCCATGAAGGGTAACGGCTACGCGAGTCCATGGAGGGCTCCACCCACGAAGGGTCCACGAAGAAGAAACCTTGTCTATCGCACCATGGCCATCGCCCACGAAGGACTTGCCTCACTTGGGTAGATCTTCATGAAGTAGTTGATCTCCTTGCCCTTAAAAACTTCTTGGTTCAACTCCACATCTTGACGGAGGCTCCCAAGTGACACCTAACCAATCTAGGAGACACCACTCTCCAAAAGGTAATATATGGTGTGTTGATGATGAACTCCTTGCTCTTTTGCTTCAAATGATAGTCTCCCCAACACTCAACTCTCTCTCTTAGCTTTGGCTATGATGGAAGAGTGATTTTAGTGGAAAGCAACTCGGGGAAGGCTAGAAATCAAGGTTCAAATGGTACGAATGGAATTTCTTGATCTCAACACATGAGTAGGCGGTTCTCTCTCAGAAAATGTATGGTGGAAGTGTAGGCGCATTCTGATATCTCTCTCTCGAATGGAGAAGGGGGTGGAGGGGTATATATAGCCTCCACACAAAATCCAACCATTACACACATTTGACTCATCTCGGTGAGACTGGACGGTTAAACTCGGTGGCACCGATCAGCTAAAAAATGTGAATGTTAGGAATCTCGGTGGGATCGGCTGGAACAACTCAGTGGGATCGATGTGCTAGGGATTAGGGCAAACATCATCTCAGTGGCACCGATTGCATCAACTCGGTGAGACCAAAGTGAAACAATAAGCAACAAAGAATCTGTCAAGCCAACTCGGTGAGACCGAAATAAATGCAACAAGTCACAAAGCGCTGGCAAGGCCATCTCGGTGAGACCGAACTGTTAGGGTTTTTGGCAGTGGCTATGTCATATGAACTCGCTGGATCCAGATAGAAAGAATCGATGGGGCCTAGTTGGAGTTTGGGTTTTGGACATATTTTGATGGAGAAAGTGGCTGAGGGTTTTGGAGCAATATCAGTAAGCATTTGAGCAAGTAGACCATTAAGCAACACCTCATCCCCTTCTAATAGTATTGGCTTTCCTATGGACTCGATGTGATCTTGGATCAGTAAAATAAAGATGAAGAGTCTTGAGCTTTCGCCAATCTTTGTCCTTAACATTTTGAGGGGTCCACATCTCTAGTCCATGCCATGCCAATCATTGAACTTCCTATAATATTATCTTGAGAATATATTAGTTCAATGAGCTATATGTTGTTATGAATTACCAAAACCACCCAGGGATTAGTTGCACTTTCACGTACCAAGGAGAAGACCACGATGAAAATGTTGAGTGACTCTCATATGCACTATTGTTGATCTAACAAAAAGCCCAAATTATTTTGTCTTCTTCTCTGAATAAAATGTTGCAGATTCCAGCTTAGTCTATGACACTCTTGCTCTATTATTATTTTTATATCATTTGGTCGTGCAAGTGAAAGGCAATAATGATGATATATGTTGAAGTGACTGTGGCAGGAAAAGCGGGTATGAACTCAACTTGTTTTTGATTTTGTAAATATGTTTAACTCAGTATCCATGATTCAGCATATTATGATTAAACATGTTTGCAATGACAGTCAGAGATTAGAGTTGCTCATGCCATGCTTAAGTAGCTAGGAGTGGATAATGATTTATCTTGAGTGTTAACATGCATTAAAATGATTGTGATGTAGTATGATGACATTGTATCCTCCTCTGAATGTTTCAAGTGGCTTGACTAGGCACATGTTCACGCATGTAGTTGAATCGAAACCAACATAGCCTCCACAATATTTATGTTCATGGTGTTTATATACTACCCATGCTGGTATTCAGTGTTGATTATTCATAATGCATGATCATGACCGTTTTTGCTCTCTAGTTGGTCGCTTCTCAACCTAATTGCTAGCCTTCGCCTATGCTAAGCGGGAATACTGCTTGTGCATCAAAACCCTTAAACCGAAGTTATTTCATATGAGTCCACTATCCACCTATATGCGGTATTACCTTGTCGTTCTAAGTAATTTGCATGTGCCACCTCTAAATATTCAAATGAACATCTGTTTTTCGTGCCCGGACCGCTCATGGAGCGACATGGGGTGGTCAGTATCTTCCATGCTAGGCGGGTTATTCTCATGATGAGTGTTTATTCACCCGTCCTTGCATGAGAGGGATTGGTAATAGGGATGCCCAGTCCCGAAATAAAAAATTACAAATAATTAAACAAAACTCCCCCAAACCATTGTTGGTATGGAGGGCACCCAAGGATTCGGCTAGCCATGGATTGTGTTTGTTGGTGGAGGGGGAGTAAATTTTACTTATGTCGCTTAGGAACCGCCGGTAATGTGTTTAGCATGGAAGATATTGAAAACTCTTGGTCGTGACATTGACAGGAAGGGTATGCCTCCCAAAATTATATTTATCTCTAATTTAAACCTCGAGCTCTGGCACCTATGCAAATCCCTACTTCCCTCTATGAAGGGACTATCCATTTACTTTTATGTTATTTTACTTTTATGTTGAGTCATCACCTTCTCAAACAAGCACCAGTCCTGAGAGCACTATTGTCATCCTCATGCATTGTGTATAGTTAATGTTGAATGCATCATGACTGGATCTCTTCTACCATGAATTACAATGTTTAGTCACTGCTTGAACTTTGGAGGTGCTCTCCATTTATGTTTTGCGGTCTTAGAAAGGGCTAGCGACATACCACGCATACCCCCTGGCGCGCCCATGTGGCTTGTGGCGTACTCCTTCGCCTTCTAGCCTCCTCCCAAAGCTTCTAGGGTCTCTTATGTCCAAAAAAATCGTCAAAAAGTTTTGTGGCATTTGGACTTCGTTTGGTACAGAATTCCTGGAAAACCAAAAACAGGCAAAAAACAATAACTGACACTTGACATTAAGTTAATAGGTTAATCCCAAAAATGATATAATATTGCATATAAAACATCCAAGATTGATATTATAATAGCATGGAACAATAAAAAAAGTATAGATACGTTGGAGACGTATCAGTAGCATAAACATCATCTATTATGATACCCTTGAGCGGATGAATTTGTCAGAAAAAATAGCTCAAACCGTCGTTTACGGTGTTTCACAGGATAGTTCCCAGCAAGTCGACATATCCTATTGGGAAAATTTCTTTGGAGGTCGCTTTTGGAACCGAGTTCAACTACAGGACTGAATATCTGAAGTTTGAGGTCGTCAAGATTAAAAGTCCTTACTATGCCCTGTTCGGATGGCCGGCTTACGCACGCTTCATGGCACGTCCTTGCTATGTGTATCTGAAACTGAAGATGCTAGGGCCTAAGGGTACTATCACTGTTAATGGTGATAGGAAAATTGTGCTTGAGTGTGAAGGCGACGCTGCTTATGCTAAGTCAGACTATGCAGCTAAAGAGTTGAAGTTTTACAAGGACAACGTTGACCCGGTTGACGTGACTTCCCTGGAAAATCTTACTACCAAGTCTGACCCCCTGCTCAAGTTCAAGTCAGCTGAGGATACAAAGCAGGTCGACTTCACTCTTGGTGACTCATCAAGTTCATCCATGAGAATCGAGACATTTTTGCATGGAAACCTTTCGAAATGCCTGGTGTATAGAGAGAAATCGCTGAGCACTGCCTAAATGTTGATCCAAAGATGAAGCCTGTCTGACAACACCTCTGTCGTTTTAACGAGGAGAGACGCAAGACTATTGGTGAAGAGGTGGCTTGGCTCCTAGCTGTCGGGTTCATCGTTGAGGTTTTTCACACAGAGTGATTGGCTAACCCAGTGCTTGTTCTGAAGAAAAATGGTACTTGGCGAATGTGTGTTGATTACACAAATTTGAACAAGGCTTGTCCCAAGGATCCATTTTCTCTTCCTCGCATTGATCAGATTATTGACTCTACCGCTGGCTATGAGTGTTCCTGTTTCCTGGACGCTTACTCTGATATCATCAGATTAATATGGTAGATAAAGACCATGAGAAGACAACCTTTATCTCACCCTTTGGAGCTTTCTGTTATACGTCCATGTCGTTTGGACTGGAGAGTGCTGGAGCCACTTATCAGCACTATGTGCAGAATTATTTCCACAACCAGATTAGACGCAATGTTCATGCTTATGTTGATGATATCATGGTCAAGTCTCAGAAGAAAGAAACCGTGCTTGGCGATCTAAAGGAGACGTTAAACAATCTCTGAGTTTACCAAATGAAGCTTAACCCAGCAAAATGTGTGTTCGGTGTTCCTGCAGGTAAACTGCTGGGCTTTTTGTTGTTAGAGCGAGGTGTCGAAGCCAACCCGGACAAAATCAAATCCATCACAACGCTCGCCAAGCCGGTGAACATCAATGCCGTCCAAAAGTTGACGGGTTCTGTGGCGGCTTTGAGTTGATTTATGAGCTTACTTGGGGTGAGGGCGATTCCTTTGTACTAGCTGCTCAAGAAAACAAACAATTTCGTTTGGGGAGATGTAGCAGATAAAGCTTTCAAGCTCCTTAAGAAGAAATTATCAGAACCACCTATGCTTGTTGCTCCACATGACAAAGATACGATGCTCCTGTACATTGCTGCCAATAATAAAGCGGTAAGTGTGCCAGTAGTCATGGAACACAATGAAGAGGGAAATGAATATCCAATTCAAAGGCTAGTTTATTATGTGAGTGAAATTCTGACCGAGTCAAAACAACAATATCCAGACTGACAGAAACTGTTTTTTGGTGTTTTCATGGCCAGCCACAAATTGAAGCACTATTTCCAGGAGCACCCTATCATTGTGGTCAGTTCAGCACCTCTGGGAGATATCATCCAGAATAGGGAGGCTACAGGCTGGATTGCCAAGTGGGTTATCAAGCTTGGTCCCCATCATCTGAAGTATGCGCCTCATACATCTATCAAATCTCAGGCTTTGGTGGATTTCATCAACGACTGAATTGAGTTACAAGTCCCCAAAGAGAAGCCGGACAATACATGCTGGATAATACACTTTGATGGTTCCAACCAATTGGAAGGTTCAGGGGCCGGAGTTGTCTTAACTTTGCCACGAGGTGATAAATTTTGTTATGTTTTGAGACTCATGTTTCCCTGTACTAACAACGCAGCTGAGTACGAGGCTTTGCTTCATGGGCTTCATATGGCTAAGGAAATGAACCTCAGCCAGGTCACGTGTTTGGGCGACTCATATTTAGTTGCTCAACATGTCTCTGGAACTTGGGGCTCTAAAGATCCTCTCATGGCGGCTTACAAACACGTTGTTACATTCATCGTCATTTCAAAGGATACCAAGTTGATCACATTGACCGCCAACTCAATGAGGCAGCAGATGCACTGTCTCGCCTGGGATCTCAACATAAGCCTATTACACCAATTTTTTCCTGGATGTTTTGCATAACCCGTCTGTCAAACTACCGACGGAGGAAGATATTGCTGTTCTTGACCTGGAGGCAGCTCTTGTTGCATCTGTCCCTACGACACTAGATTGGACAATACCTTACCTGGCTTATCTTACTCGTGGCGAGCTCCCTGAAGAGGAAATCATCGCCCGTCTGATTATCAGGAGGTCTAAGTCTATGACTATAGTCAATGGCAAGTTACATAGGAGAAGTATTACATGTGTTTTCAGCGTTGTGTTTCTCCTACGGATGGCCATGATATTCTCAATGAAATTCATTTTGGCAATTGTGGTCATCATGCCAGCTCAAGGGCTTTGGTCGTGATGGCTTTTAACATGGCTCTTACTGGCTCACAACTTATGCAGATGTAGAGGACATAGTTCACAAATGTGATGGATGTGAGAAAATTGCACGTCAGGCTCATGTGCCGGCTCAAGAACTTCGGATGATCCATGCATGGGGGCTGCTGGCGAAAAGGAGACTAGATCGAGACACCCCTTGCTAATCCTTCACAACCCAGACCACTAAGGCGATAGGGGATACCAGATCGCCCTTTGGTCAGCCCGAGCGAAACAAACAGAGAAGGATCCAGATAAGGGGGAAAGAAAGGGTCTTAACATCGATCAACGGTGAGTAAGAGGAACAAGAAACCCTAAGGTGTCAAAAAAGGGAGACGAGGTTTGGTGGGAGAACCCTATTTGGTTGCGACAAAGTGTCGACCCTTCATATGGAGAGGAGTGACCGAGCAACACACTAGGTTAACCCATTAGCTAGCACAAGGGCAAGTTTCGTGTACATTTTTTCTATCGGTTTTGGGGACCTTCTTCTAGAAGGTTCTTGAACAGGGTTTTTAATGTTAGGTTTCTTTTCAACTATTTTTCTAGTTTCTTTTGGTTTTCTATTTATCAATTTTTTTCATGAATTATCAATTTGCAAAAAATGTTTGGAATATTTGAAAAATTGAATTTTTTTTGTGTTTTATCATTTTTTTGTTTCAAATTTTACCCATGGAATATTCAAATTTTACCCATGGAATATTCAAATTTTGTTCATAAAAATGTCATGAATTTCATTTTTTGTTCATGTTTTCAAAAACACTTTCCGTTTAAAAAACTGTTTGGAATTTCAAATTTTGTTCACTTTTTCCAAAAAGTGGTCAAAATCTTCAATTGCTGCTCACAATTTCAAAATTTATTTGCTTTTTGGAATTTCAATTTTTTTCACGTTTTTCAAAAAAGTTTACTTTTAGAAAATGTTCAGAATTTCAAAATTTTGTTCGCAGGAGGTCCCGTTTGGTGGGACTTGCGATGGAATTTCATTTGCTGATTGGGCTAACTTTTCGTTACATGTGGGTAACGCAACCATCTGTGGGATGGGCCTAAAGAACGACGGGTTTTGGCCCAAAGCACACTACTCTCGCTCTGGCGTTAGTCGCGTCCAAATCCTCACGCTGCCGTCAGCCCTAGCCGTTTTTCCCCACCTCACGAGCTCTCACCACCCACGAACAAACCCCTCGCAGCCGTCCGATCCTCCGCCACGTCATGGATCCGCGTGCCTGTTCTTGTACCCAACGACCAGGATCTGTGCTGGCCCATCCGCCCAAACCTAGAGGCCTCTCGGCCCTCTTGTTCTTCCCCGCCGGCTACAAATCGCCCAAAATTTCCCCTGAATTTTCCACAACCACAACACCAACTTAAACCAGAGGCGAAATTTTCTCGCGAGAGTTCGTGTGTAGTAGAGGAGTTGAGGAGATGAAGCCGGCGGTTGAAGGTGACGAGCGTGCGGCGGAGATCGCCCGCATCAAGGCTGCCGCGGCCGCCGCCAAAAAGGCGGCGGAAGAGGTGGTGGATGTGGACGATGAGGGTGAGGACGACGAGGGAGATGAGGAGGAGGAGGCGGTTGACGGCGACGACGACGACGACGACGACGAAGTCGACGACGATGGGGAAGAGGACGAGGACGAGGGGGTGGAGGGTGAGGATAAGGGGTCGGCGGCGCAGCAGGTGGTCGACATCTCCGACGAGGACGACGACGGCGGTGATGAAGAGGAGGGCGGTGACGATGATGACGACGACGACGACGACGACGATGACGAGGAGGATGACGACGAAGTCGACGAGGAGGAAGAGCCCGAGGTATAAATTTCTCATCATCTTGTATTTTTTTCGTCATCTCAAATATATGCCATCTCAGTACTTTCGGTTACGTTTACTCCATGAACATTTACTTCCGTCATGTTAGAGAAATTCCAGATCTGTCTTCAGATCTTGTCGATACATGCTTTCCTCAAAGAAACCGGATTTCTCGTGGCTGTCGATTAATGTGTTTAGATCTTGAAAAAAGCACGCAGGACAGTTGCATCTGGCTAGTTAGATAGATTTAGAAATCGGGATTTGTTCTTTTGCTCAACCTGCAGCTTTTTCTGCTCTGTGTTCGTTTAGATCTTGTCGACTTTACTCTGCTATACCGTTCAACCTTTACCTGTCCTTCCATTGTGTGGTAGTTGACATTCAATTGGCATATCCACCGGCCGTCCGTTGTTGTGTGGTTTGCAGTGTAGCCCATCAGATCAGAACCACGCCCCTTTTCCGAGAATAGTCAAGGGCAAAGTATATGTCCTCTTTGATATACTTGCTATATTTAGTTGTTAAACGAAAAAAAATAATCCTTGTTAAGGGATGGTTTTCCATCTGAGCTGTTACCCTATAAGCCACACAATAGAGATGGGGCTACGATATGCCATCTATGAATTATCTTACTGTATTAGATCTGCCTTGTGGTCTTCCAAGGTATCTTGTTTGCAGGAAATCTCACTATTTCCCACTCAGATCCAAAGCCACCTAGATATGCAACCAATTTGGATAGTGGGCTTAGTTCTCGTTTCTCACACAGATCCAAATACACACACACACACACACACACACACACACACACACACACATATGCAAAGTATTTAGTGTAGATCTGTCAGATTTGATAGTAGGCCTTCTTTCCAGCCCTGTCCATGTGTGATTGGAGATGAGGATCATCAGAGGCTGTTTCTGAGGATGTGCCTAGGGCTCGTCCTATGTTGCACATTTACTGATTTGCCTATCTGATCCAAACCACTAGTCAAACACTTACATTTTCATTTCTTTATTTTGTTGAGGAGGTGATGAACATCAGAGGCTGTTTCTGAGGATGAGCCTAGAGCTCTTACTATGTTGCAAAATAGCTGATTTGCCTATCTGATCCAAAGCACTAGTCAAACACTTTCATTTTCTTTTCTTAATTTTGCTGAGGAGATGATGAATATCAGAGGCTGTTTCTGAGGATGAGCCTAGAGCTCTTCATATGCTGCAAAATAACTGATTTGCCTATCTGATCCAAAGCACTAGTCAAACACTTTCTATTTTCTTTTTTCTTTTGCCAAGGAGATGATGAATATCAGAGGCTGTTTCTGAGGTTGAGCCTAGAGCTCTACTATGTTGCAAAATAACTGATTTGCCTATCTGATCCAAATTACTATTCACACACTTTCATTTTCTTTTCTTTATTTTGCCGAGGAGATGATGAATATCAGAGGCTGTTTCTGAGGATGAGCCGAGCTCTACCTATGTTGTAAAATTACTGATTTGCCTATCTGATCCAAATTACTATCCAAATACTTTATATTTTCTATTTTATTTTGCCTAGGAGATGATGAATATCAGAGGCTGTTTCTGAGGATGAGCCTAGAGCTCTCCATATGTTGCAAAATAACTGATTTGCCTATCTGATCCAAAGCACCACTAGGTAGAAGTTTTTTTTTTGGGGCTACTGGTGAGAAGCTGTATGTAGGCTATGCTTGCTATCTTGGCTGTTTTGTCAAAATTTGTTTTACCTTCATTTGGGAAATGATGATTAATTCTTCAGATATGTCCTAAACGGGCTTTTAAAAGAATGGTGACAAATTGCACGTCAGTCTGATCCCCTATGGTTTTAAACTAATTTTTTAGTAGTATTCACTTTTATTTGGGAAATGATGATTATTTCATCTCAGATGTCCTTTACGGATTATTCAGAATGATGAGAAATTGCACGTCAGTCTGATCCCAAACTGTAGTTAAACTGTTAATTTATATTGATCTGTCACTAGTTGATTTATGTTGGTGATTGTCCACCAAATAATTGGTTTGCCCTTCTCATCTGTGATGAACATTCCTATAATAGTCAACTAGCATCGTTGTGAGCAGTCAAACTAATTTAGACCCTTGCACTGTTGTTTGGCAGGAGGAGCTAGGAACTGAATATCTGGTGCAGCCGCTTGGCCGTGCTGAAGACGAAGAGCATTCCAGTGACTTCGAGCCAGAAGAAAATGGTGATGGTGCTGAGGACGAGGAGATTGAGGATGACGATGCTGAGGATGGTGAGGATCCTGTCAAGGCGCAATCCTCATCAAAGAGGAAGAGGTCTGGTGGGGAGGATGAAGATGATGACGACGGTGATGATGATGGTGATGATGATGAGAAGCCTCCATCAAAGCGATAGTCAATTTGTTCGTGCTGATCTGTGATCTTCTCTGCTTGGGCCAAGAAGGAAAATAATCCTCATGGAGAGGATTGTTGGTAAATGCTGTAGCTTTAGGACATCTGTGGTAGGTGTAGCAGCTCAAACTTGAGTCTACCCATGTTAGTTGTTAGTGCATACTGCTGATGTTGATTAACAGCCTCCGGGAACTTCTGTATGAGCATTAGATATGGGGCTTGTTATATGCTTGTGTAGCTTCTGATTAAAACCTTTGGAATGTGGATGCTCTGTTCTGAATCTTGTTTTCATGATATTTCTCTTGAACTAGCTTGCTGTTATTTTCTCTTGGTAATATTTTTGTTTAAGCGCTTAGAAAACATTTGCTGTTATTGGCACTTACATTCTTTCTTTGAATTCCCTCAACAAGCCTGATAACATTAAATTAATTCTATCACAGTGCCATTGCTCGCTTAGTGTCATGGCTGTTAGCTCTGGCTTCATGATTTCACAACCACTAGTCACCCGTCTTAGCAGGCGTTCAACCAAAGTACTCGTTCTGCTCTCGTAAATTGGAGATTGAGAGCTCGGGGTACACAGATAAAATAAATGGATGTTAATTAGGACGCAAAATGGCCAGACAGGGGGCCGGTACTGTCGAAGCGTCCGGCATGTTCATGTTAAGACTTCACGAGTGCACTGGAGGAATCCACAGAAATCCTTCTACAGTCGCAAATGGCAATCCTTCGTTTCAATCACTAGTGCACTGTTAGATGCAGTCGCGCAATGCAAGCATCAATCTCAAATCTAGGATTTCAGCTCTGACGGGCTGGAAATACCAGCCAGCCAACCATTTAGGGCATGTTTGGTTGCCGTGGTGAACAGTTCCTGAATCGCATACACTTCTCAAACCAGCCTGGTTGAGCAAAAACAGGCCCTAATACGTCATCTGCAAGTTGTTTGGTTGCCTGCATCTAGTGTCCCTGCATTAGGTAATACACAAGTGCACTTCGTTTGGTTGCCTGCATTGGCCCAAGCGGCACATGAACATGGCGTTTGGTTGCATACGGCATACAATGTTGTGCTTACCTTGTACCCTAGTTGGTGAGCTTACCCACAATGATCACACCTAGCACATCAACGCCACAACACAGCAATGACGATGAACTGGGCGAAGATGATGAAGTTCTTCAGCTTCAGCCCAAACTGACGATCCACCTTAACACCTTCCACTTTGACACCTCCAACCATGCCACTGTCAACACTGCTGCCTCCGTGCTTTCGCACCCAGCCGGAGTAAACTTGTTCTGCTGCCTGCTTAGTCTTGAACCCTCTATGGCTGCTGTTGCTATACGATGCCACTTGTGCATTGGCTTCTTCCCATGAACTATAAACCCCTGAAGCCGTACCGATGAACACGACAATACCACTTGCCCTATCAATGCACAAGAGCAAGAGTTGAAGCAACAAATCAATGGAGCACAGAAGTAGCAAGCAAAGTAGCACACAAACAACAATGGAGCAGAAGAGAAGTAAAGCATGCATGATCATACGACATAGCAAGTTCAACCTAGCACTACCTTGGTGTTAACCTACCACCACATCCAAAAGAGGGTGTCATCCTACCACCGCAAGTTCACCATCAGCGTGAGGGGTTAGTATATACCACCTCACCAAAATATACAGACCATCAAATTGTTTTTCAGCCCTAGCTACACAAAATGTACGTCATCATCGTCATCGTCATCGTCATCGCCACCACCATCGCCGTCGGGGATCATGCATGCTCATAGGCAGCACTACTCTAGTAGTAGTGCTTGCCCAGCCAGCTCCCGAGTCACAACACCCTGTGAACGTCTGCCATGGCAACGAACCCAACACCCTGGGCCTTGTTGTCAAGTAGGTGGCTAAGAGCTGCCATGAGAGCCTCGTCGCTGAAGCCACCCTGGGTCATGACAGCGCCATATAGGTTAGGGTGGACGTCGAGGGGCTTGCACTCCCTGATGGCTGTTGCCACCTCCTTCACCGCCTCAGTCATGCTGCAAAAGACATTATCTCCTCCTCCATCAGGCCTCCTCTCTTCCTCTTCCTATCATGGGCGGGGTCAAATGGCTTGTCGAAGGGCTTCACAGCTGGCTTGTCAGGGCCATCAAGGACCTCAATGTCCGGGGACCCAGGAAAGTCTGGCATGGGAGAACCAAGAGGCTCCCCCGAGCCCATGGCATGCTTCCGAGTTGCCAGCCCGAAGTTGAAGATGTGCTGCATCTGGCTGTAGTTCTGTATGAGTGTGTTGAGGAACTCAGCGTCCCTTGGATGGTCCTAAGAATGAAACACAAATGTTGTTAGTTGCGATTAGGAGTAGGCAATGGTGGACAGTATGAAAAGGAAGAGGGCTGTGAGCTAACCGCGACATGGCCGGCGTAGTGCTCTGCCTCCAGAACTATGGAGCAAGTGTTCTCATCCCATGAGGCGCCGCTAAGATCTCTTAGCTTGGACACTTGGATCCATCGAACTCTCCATTTCCTCAGATGGTTGTACACCTGGGTGGCAGACACCTCCTGCCCACAGAACTCGAACACCTGCTTCACAACGGTGTTCAAGTGCACCTCCTTGAAGCCCTTGTCAGTCCTAACTCCACTAGAGTGAGCTCACACATCTTGTTCAACACGAACATGGCATGAACGGCTGCCACTTCATGTTGTTCGACCTACCATCCTTCTTTGCCTTTGCTGCTGCTACCTTGAGTGCAGCGACGGCGACAGCAGCAGCAAGAGTTGGCTCAACGAGCACTACCGGCACATAGAGGGAATCAGACGCGAACACCTCTGAATCAGGTGCCATCTCAGACATAGGCTGCGAGTCCTTGACAAACGATGGAGCAAACTGATTGTCGGACAGGACAAGGGCCTGACTAAGATCTTGCATCTGCGTGGTCATGTCCTACAATCGTAGCACGCATTGACGGTAAGCATAACACACAACATACCGGACAATCCATGAAAGCAGCAGCATACATGTACGTGGTTCATGACTATCATACTAAGCACATATGGTTTATCGCTATCATACTAAGCATACCGGACAACCTATGAGCACGAACATACATCTACAACAAATAACATGCTACAAATGGACCACCAATAGGTACAAATCACAGATCTAAGCACGAATCAACACAAGCACAACGTTCAACTTCAAACTCTACTACTAATCTAGCCTACCACATGCTTGAACATCTAGCCCTACCATAAGTTGCAACCGCAACATAGCAATCAACCATATCAACTCACAGATTAGACCACTAATCAACCATGCATCTAGATCAAACCCTAGCTGCAGCTCAGATCTAGCTAGAAGGAACAGAGATAAAGGGGGATTGAACTCACAGAGGCCATGGCTACAGCTCGAGGACGAGGGGGGACGGTCATGGAAGATCAACGTCGGCCGGTGAAGGAGCGTCGACACCGTGGATCGCCGGTCGATGAAGATGCGCCACTTACCTGCTCGTCGGTGCCAATGCACGTCGGTGGGAAAGCTCGAACGGAGGGAGAACGGTGGCGGGAGTTGGGGCGGTGAGGGAGGGGGCTAAATAGGGGTGGACTCGGCGGGAGGTGAGCCGAAATCCTCCCGCCGATTTTTCAGCGACGCGGGCGAGCTCGCGCCATCTCCCTGCTCGCATGAGGGGAGAAGCGCGTCGCCCTCCCCTGCCTCGCCCGAGCCAGGCTCGTGAGCTACTGACGATTCGGGCGTTTCCCCTGGGCTTGGCCTGGACGTGCTTTAAGTTCCGCGCGGTGCGGGCTGCACAGTGAACGCATGCTACCAAACGGGCTGAATCTTTCCCGCACGGACGAGGCTGGGCCATATGCAGGCAACCAAACACGTCCTTAACCACATGCTGATTCACAGATAGCACAATATAGTTGAGATATAGATCTACAAGTAATATAGTTGGAGATATAGATCTACAAGTAACATGCCCGTGCTACGCTACAGAATGAGGAAAACAAGGAACAACACAAGAATGTATTGAGACATTGATCAAATCGATGTCATAAAGTTGATAGGTACACATAGCACAATAAAACATACGCTTCCCATCCGATAAAACGCTTCTTCTAAGCCAAACATTTAGAACATATACCAAATTCTTGTCAAACCTACAAAAAAAAGAAAATCGTCAAAAATAAATATTTACAAACGATGTTGGTCAAATAGTAATCAAATAATTACAGGAGAAAATCTTGGCAAAAAATTGACAAAATGTTAAACTGCAACTGGCCACAAGCATACATATTCCTTAAGCTAAAATACGTCTACTCACAACCAGAATGCGCTAAAAATGCTAAATTGCAAAATTTCTTATAGCAGTTGTTGCCTCACGAACCCGAAATAGTATTCAACATGAACATACTGGTATCATTTTTTAGGGGAATCTAGATCTGCCAAGAGACTATATAATGTGGCTACACTTCGAGCGCTCCGTCTCATCTCCAGCCATGGTATGCCAACCCACGACTTGGTGTGTTTGAGCGACTATCTGCAAAATGAAAGTCAGATAGGATTTGCTCCACCATGGAACTAAACTAATTAAGAGATACTTCTTTTAAAACATTTCCAACAATTATGTCGGTTCATTTTGGTATATGAGTATACAGTCATGAATAGTGTCTTAGAAAAGAATAGCACCATTTCCCATGGGATTTCAAGTATATATAACTTACACACTATCAAAATTTACTTGAGAGATTAAAACTGATGCATGAACTCAAGGAGTTTGGGATACCACATCATCTAGGAGATGGAAGGGACGTGTTGAGGTCATAAAAAATCTATCTAGCTAAAGCAACACTGCACTCATTGGCACATATCAGACAAAATGTCAGAAGGCTATTATTAGTGCTACATATCTTTTATCATATAGGAGTTCCAAGTAGATCTCACATAACTACAGAGTATGTATATGCTTTCCAAAGAAATGATTATTTCAGATTATGTTCAACACAGAATAATATACAGCAAGCTGGGAAGTTAAATTACTTGATACAAAGTGTGTGATTCGAGAACTTATCTACTTAATAATACATTTAGTCGTCCTTGATCATGATCCTCTATTTATTTGGCACCAAACCATGCCAAGTACAAAAATCTGTCACAAGCCACAATGAAAAAACTCTGAATAGCAAATCTGGTACCAACCCGAGGATGGAGTATAGTGAATTTCACCAAGGATGAACTGCAAGCTTCCGCAAAGAATCAAGTAGGAAGTCTAAATCTGTAGCTCACATGGTACTGAGCCCATCCACAATCGATTCGTTCTAAACATTTAACAAATCACATGTTTAGGAGAGACTCCAATTTCAATCACACACATATCTGATACACATCTCTACTAAAAAAGTGACCAATTTCTTGGGTCTGATAGGAGAAATACATAAATTAGGAAGGGATGATCTCGCTGGGAACGGACACAGTGGCTCGTGGTAATTGGCATTAGTGTGCCACCAGCAATGAGTAGTTCGCCACCGGCACAAATCCTCCGTGTCTACAATGCCTGGGCCAGTCATGGCGTTCCAACCGCTGGTAGGCTATATGAAAAAAGGGTCAACCAACCGGACAAAATCCCGCCAACCACTCCCCTCGCGCCACGTGTCCCCGCCGCCGTCTCCATCGCGCCTCCACCGCGCGGGCCCGCCGGGCCCATCCGGAGCCCGCCCGGGCCCGAGCCGCTGCCGTTGCACCCGGGGCGCCCGCTCCCCGCGCATGAGCGCTGCCCGCTCTCCTCCCCGCCGACCACTTCCCCACCGCGGGTCCGTCCTTCGCCGGAATCGCGCCGCCGGCCTCGTCCTCGATCGAGGAGCACGACGCCTCCAGCGCCCCGTGTGGGCCACGACCCCCCAAGGCCCAGCCCAGCTCCAACCGGCCCAGCTAGGCCTGCCTCCCTGCCAACCTGGGCTCGACCCGCCAAATCCCGCCCGGGCGTCGTTTAGTCTATCCCGCGCTCACATGTTTTTTTGCTGAAAATGGCCAAGTCCCTGCATTGCTACATAATGTGTGCATCTTTGTTAGCTTGTAACTATGTGCATGTGGCTCCGCTTTCCGTGCATAATATGTCAAAATGTTTCCCAGAGTGCTCTTCATGATGGAGTAGTTTGCATGCATGTTGCTGCTCATATGGTTATTTTAATCTTCGTTGCAAAACTGCTATATGATATAAACTGCTGGAATCTGCTGATTGTTAACATCATTTGTGCATCTTGTGAGTGCCACAAGTTTGTTCCTGTTGATGCTATGATGATGATGATGATCTTGATATGCACATGTTCTGATCTTCATGCTCTACATGTTGGTGTGCTTTGCATTCATGTTAGGGTGTATCTTGATATCTTAATCCCGGTTGCAATAGTGCATGTTGCCGTTAACTGCTGCAACTTGCTGATTTGTCATTTTTGTTGCATTTTGTGTATGCATCCTATGAGCATGATTTCTACATGTTTTAGGAGCATTTGCATGCCATCTTTACAGGGGTGCAATCCATGTATTTTTATATGCCCTGTAGTGAGTGCATCAAGCTTGTGAAGTGGCCTACTCGCTGTTAACTTTTTGTCAAGTCTATTTCTGTCATATCATGATGCCATGTTTGCTGGATGCTACCAATTTATGCATGCATATTATGGAGATGCTTAGTTGACATGTTTTATTGTTTATGTTATGATCTGTCATTCCATGCCTTTGTATGCCCTATATATGTCCTGGAGCATATGTTTTCATTGCCATGAACATGCTTATACAATGTTTCAGATTTCTGTTAACTTCATGATGTTATGTTGTGAGCTTGATAGTAATTATTCTATGCCTCTTATGGAGATGCTCCAATTACATGTTTTGTATTATGCTATGATTACTCTGTTCACATGCCATGTTTTCTAATTTTGGATATCATATGCCTCTGTTTCATGCTTGCAAACATGCTATCATAATGTTGCTGTTTTACACTTGCTGAAACTGTTTCAATATTCAATTTTGTCATGTTGGTTCCTACTAATCCATGAGCCATATGCATATGATACCATGATGTTATTTGCTATTTGTTATGTGTAATTTGATTCCATGACCTTGGTTTCTATGTTTACTTGCTTTAGCTTGTCCCTTTCTTGCTCTCAAGTTGCCATCATATTAACTCTGCTCATGCATATGCTGCTGTGTTATAAAATTGCTTTTTTCATTGATCATATTGGCTTAATCTTGATGCCTATGAACCCGAACCTTAATGATATTTGAAGTATGTTATATGTACATGAATTTCATGTCAAGTTTATGTTTATATGATTCTTGTAGCATGTTGTTTTGATGTTTGCAAAGTGCCTACTTGCTGTTTTGGGCAGATTGTTGTTATAACTTGTTTGGAGTGTATGTGTTGCACCGTTGCTCCGTTTTGAGCATGCTTTATATGAAACTTGCTTGATTTTGCATTTAGTTTCATCTTATCATGTTGCATCCATGTTTTGAGAGTGTTTGCTTGATGTTTGAATGCATTTTACATCAATGCCATGTTTAACTTGTTTTGCTCATATCTTCTAGGCCGTAGCTCCGAATTAAATGAACTTTATATGGAACTTGACTATGTTTTTGTGTAGATCATCTTGATGCATATTAACTTGTTGTTTAACTACTTGAACATAAGATTTATTCAGATCTGGAATAATTTCGAAATTTGCATATGAGGACTTACCAGATTTGCTATATGTTGTTTCCGGCCTCATTTAAACTTGCTTTGATGTGTTGTTCTTGTATGCATCATCTCTTGCCATGAGTAGCATCATATAGACTTGTCATGCATCATACTTGGTTGAGCATCATGTCATGTTTATGTGTTGTGTGTTTACCTTGTTGTTTGCTTCTTTCCGATTGTGCTTCTTCTCGATAGTTCCTGTTTCATTGCGATCGTGAGGATTCGTTCGACTACGCTTGGTTCGTCTTCGCCCGTTCGTGTTCTTCATGGACTCGTTCTTCTTCCTAGCGGGATTTCAGCCAAGATGACCGTTACCCTGGATCTCACTACTATCATTGCTATGCTAGTTGCTCCGTTCTATCGCTATGCTGCGCTACCTATCTTTTGTTTATCAAGCCTTCCAAATTGCCATGTCAGCCTTTAACCTTTTTACCCTTCCTAGCAAAGCATTGTTTGGCTATATTACCGCTTTTGCTCAGTCCCTCTTATAGCGTTGTTAGTTGCGGTGAAGTTGAAGAATGCTCCATGTTGAAACATGTTTATGTTGGGATATCACAATATCTCTTATTTTAATTAATGCATCTATATACTTGGTAAAGGGTGGAAGGCTTGGCCTTATGCCTGGTGTTTTGTTCCACTTTTGCCGCCTTAGTTTCCGTCATACCGGTGTTATGTTCCTTGATTTTGCGTTCCTTACGCGGTCGGGTTTATGGGAACCCTTTGACAGTTTGCTTTGAATAAAACTCCTCCAGCAAGGCCCAACATTGGTTTTACCATTTGCCTAACAACCTATAACCTTTCCCTTGGGAGTAATTAACCCGAGGGTCATCTTTATTTTAACCCCCCCGGGCCAGTGCTTCTCTAAGTGTTGGTCCGAACTGAGTAGACTGCGGGGCCACCTCCGGGAAATTGAGGGCTGGTTTTACTCGTAGCTTGACTCATCCAGTGTGCCCCGAGAACGAGATATGTGCAGCTCCTATCGGGATTTGTCGGCACATTCGAGCGGTCTTGCTGGTCTTGTTTTACCATTGCCGAAATGTCTTGTAACCGGGATTCCGAGACTGATCGGGTCTTTCCGGGAGAAGGAATATCCTTCGTTGGTCGTGAGAGCTTATAATGGGCTAAGTTGGGACACCCCTGCAGGGTATAAACTTTTGAAAGCCGTGCCTGCGATTATGTGGCAGATGGGAATTTGTTAATGTCCGGTTGTAGAGAACTTGACACTTGACTTAATTAAAACGCATCAACCGCGTGTGTAGCCGTGATGGTATTTTCTCGGCGGAGCGGGAAGTGAACACGGTTTGGGTTATGTTTGAACATGAGTAGTTTCAGGATCACTTCTTGATCATTACTAGTGTGTGATTGTTTGCGTAGCTTTTCATCTTATTCTTGTATTCGTAAGTTAGCCACCATATCATGCTTAGTCGCTGCTGCAACCTCACCACTATCCATTCCATTCCCATTAAGCTTTGCTAGTCTTGATACCCATGGTAATGGGATTGCTGGGTCCTCGTGGCTCACAGATTACTACAACAACAGTTGCAGGTACAGGTAATGCGATGATCATGACGCGAGAGCGATGCTTGCTTGTTTTGATTTCTTCTTCTGCTTCGTCGTTCAGGGGATAGGTTCCTAGTCGACAGCCTGGGCTAGCAGGGTGGATGTCGTTTGAGTTTCTATTTGTGTTTCGTCCATAGTCGGATGTTGCTCTTATGTTTGATGATATTGCATTTGTGTGGCATTGTATGCCTCTTGTACGTATCCCCAACTATTATGTAATGGTATGATGTAATGATATCCACCTTGCAAAAGCTTCTCCAATATGCGCTTCTATCCTTGGTGGGACCTTCGAGTTCCTTTATGATAGGGTCGCATATTGGGCATGACAAGTAAGACTCAAGCAAACAACGAAAAATGGAGCAACTTACTAGAGAACATACTTGGACATGGCAGCAAGCTAGCAACCACTGCTATCCTCTCTGTCTCCAATTGACTGCACAACCGGATCTAGAAGGAGAGCTACTCGGGCATGCTCAAAGCAAAATCTGATTTATTGAGACCTAATTATCGAGGTGGTGTTTGGTTGAGTTGTGGATTTCAGAAAAACTGCCATGAGCTGTCAGAAAGCAGCTGTGAGGTGGTAACTGTGAAAAAGCTGAAAGTTGAGGAACCGTGAAACTGCGCTTTTGATAGAAATTGTCTGTAATGTCCCTGAAGCTCTAGGAAAATGTTTATGTGCTACTTGATCGTAAAACAATGATCTATAAACGGATTGACAAATAAATGACCATTATAGAAAGAAACAAATACTCAACTTTTAAGTTATAAGGTTATAATAATCTGAACAATAGCATAATAAAGAAATTGAACATACATATATGATTCAAAGTTAATGTATTCCAAATTTGCTGCAGTACTTTAGAACATCCGTACAAACTGTTCATAGAAATTTGGCCACATATTAATCATCTCAATACAACCAGACGCCATTGCATGAGAAGGCGTTCACGAGCTGCAGGTTTGCTGCGGCCGTGAAGTTGAGACGAAGGTGTGATGTGAAATTTATTGAAAGAAAGGAAATTACCTTGTGCGCTCTGTTGTGCTAGTTTCGTGTGCGTCCATCGGTGGCTCGCCGCTGCTAGCTTCCTGCTCCGCCGTGCAGCTGTATCCTGTCGTGGTTGAATCGGTGTCAGATGTCAGAATTGGAGCCTGGATGGATACGAGGGATGCGGGGCCGGGAAGGGGAGCGGCCAGAGTTTGGGCGGCATGGCCGGAGTTTGGGTGGCTGGGCGGGCGGCAAAGAGAGGAGAGGGGACCGGCGGTGCCGCGGTGGGGAGTCTGGGAGTTCTCGAAGCCTCTGTTTCTATCACGAGAGACGAAGAACTTCCAGCTCTTTTTTCATCTAAAGAACAGTTCCTGTGTGTGGGGTGTTTTTTTGCAAAAGTGCAAGGGGGCACTTGGTCTCAAGATCAGCCGTACATTCTGGATCAGATGGTGCAGATGGCACAAAGGCAGACACATCATCGTCACTAACTCCCATTTTTACAGGATATATATATATATAGGATGGGTCTATTATGATAACACCCTATAGAGTCTTATTCTGCACACCAAACGCTTATTCTGCTAACAGTTTCGGACCGCGCATGACTCCTAAATCGAACCACTTTATTAACTAAAAAAACACACACACCTCCCCACGCAACCCACCTCCAACCGCAAACCTCTCCCACCTCCTTCCTCCTTCGGTGCACCAACCCTGCACCCACCCGCCCGACGCGGCCTCCTCGCCGGCCACGCGGCCTCCCCATCGGTGCCACCTTCCTCCCCCGGTGCTGTCTTCCTCTACCCGGCCCCGCGGCCTCCTCCCCGGCGCCATCTTCATGTTCCCGACCCTGCGGCCTCCTCCCTGGCGCCACCTTCTTCTCCCCCGTCCCTGTACCCTCCTCCCAGGCGCCGCCGCGCACCCAGCCGTGCGTCACCAGGGGAGCGACCCCGCGCGGCCCCGCGCGTACCTGCCCTCGCCGCCACCCCGGGTGCGGGCACAACACCTCTGCCTACCTTCCCCAGATCAAATCCGCCTCCACGGCGGCCGGATCCGCCGCCCCCGCGACACGGGGGTCAACTTCGACCTCCTCCGCGCGCCCACGGGGTCCCGCGCTACCACCAGCAAACTCGCCGGATCCGGCCTCCCTGATGGCCGTGGAGTACGAAGATGACCGGATCCCCCTCCCCGCGATGATAGGCTCTCCTCCAGCGCGCCTACCACGACCACAACGGGGAAAGGTACCCCCCACTGCCTCTCTTCAGCGACGGGGGTCGCCGGCGACTCCCCCTCCCCGTTCTGGTGGCACTGTGCTCCGGCCGGCTCCTCCAGCGAGCTTGCAGACGACAGGAGGAGGAGATCCGGCGGTCTCCGACTGTGGCCGAGGCCGTGGCCACCACGCGCGTCAACAATAGCGAGATTCCACCCCCTGGATGCACTGCAGTTCAGTTTTGGTGGGCGCCACTCTCCTCTTACGGGCGTGTGTGCAGTGCGGTCCGATGGCGGGGTAGCCACCACTGCACTCCGGCGGTCCTCTTCCCGTCACGTACAAAAAAACATGCCCAGGTCCAATTTTTCGTTGTTGTTATCCACTGACGGTGAGCAGTGCAGCTTGCTATCGTTGCAGGTGAGTTGGGGCGTCCGTGCAGTGCGCAAGCACTTGAGGATGATTGCCACGAACTTCGGCAGGAGGTTCTCCAGTTGGATTGTTGATGCAGTTTTTTGGATTGTTGCTGCAGTTTACTTGGTGTGGACAGGAGGTTCTCCAGCTGGCCCATGCAGCGAGAAATGTAGGTTGCTCTTCATTGCAGGTCGGATTGTTTTCGCCGTTGCTCGCACACATCACCGGTGGTTCAGCGGAGCACCCCCTCGCAGCTCTCTCCTTCTCCAACATGCAGTTCACCGACGACGGCCTTCAGTTTGTTTTGGTTGCTGTCGATGCCATCCCCGCTGCAGTATAGTGTATGTGTGTGTTTTGCGTGGTAGCCGGCTGGGGGCCTATGCTCCTGTACAATGTAAAAATAGCATGAAAATGAAGTGCACTTCTGTTGTATCCAGGTTTCAGTTCCCCCTAATATACATTGGACATGCAAAAAAACTATGTCAAGAGGTTCACTTCTGTCGACAGGAGAGGTTCATTTTTATTGTGTGGAGAGGTTCTCTTAACCATACTATGCACTTTTTCTGTTTTTTAGAGGTTCGCTCCATGCTAGTATGCATTTCTTTTCGTTTTAAATAATAACAAAAAGAATTGCGTGCAATCCTCTGTGATGACATTGCAGTGCGCTTTCTCGTCTGATGCAGCACACTAACATTGACAAATATGGTCCACTTAATCCTATGAAACAAGTTAGAAAATGACAAAAAAAATCATACAGTGCGCTTAGATTTGTGTCTCGGTTCATTTTTCGCTTGATGTGGTTCACTTAGACCCAATGTGAAGTACACTCCACTTCCTCGTCTAAGAAAATTTTGGTTCGACAAAAAAGAATGATGCAGTTCGTTTGCCCGTCTGATGTAGTGCGTTTTTCTGTCCGATGCAGTTCCCTTCATCGATTTTGGGTCCGTGAAAAATAGTGTCCGCATTTCCTTAAAATCAAAACTGCTCTTAAACCGTAAGGAATTAGTGGAAGTGTTCTACATGAAAAAGTTGCGCCTCATCGATATCTTTCCAACGGCATATCATTTGAATCATTTCGACAACCGGTTTGTAAAAATTTCAAAAAAAACGGCAGCTGCCACACGTCCTCTGCCGCACGATTTTCAAAATTAACTTAAAACCGTAAGCAATCTCAAAACCATTCCTACATATGATAGTTGCGCCTTGTCCATAGCTTTCCAACGACGTATTACACGCTTCGTTTTGACAAACAGTTCAAAAACTAGAGCGAAAACAGTACCAACAATTTGAAAAAATTTGAAAAACAGAATTCCGTGATTTAGTAAATTTGAAACTGCTCTTAAACCGTAATAAATTAGAGAAAGATTTATATATGAAAAAGATGCGCCTCGATGATATCTATCCAATGGAGCATCATTTGCTTCATTCAGACAAGCGGTTTAGAAAAAAACGCGAAAAAACGCTCGGTGTCACTCGTCATCCGCCGCACTATTTTCATAACTGCTCTTAAACCGTGTGGAATCTCGAAAAGTGTTCAACATGTCGAAGTTGCGCCTAATCCATAGCTTTTCAATGGTATATTACACGCCTTATTCCGATAAACGGTTAAAAAATTAGAGCAAAAACAGTACCGAAAAAACACCGCGTGCAATTTTTTTCGACACGAAGTTCACTAGTCTCTATTGCAGTGCTCGTCGTCAAAATGGTGCAGTGCGCTTCTGTTGAGCGTGCAGTGCCAAAGTGGTGTGCAGAATAGTTATTCTGCTAATATTAGCAGAATAGACCGTCTATATATATATATAGCACTATTCTAATCCTGGGATTAGAATAGTTATTCTGATCATGATCCACCCTATATAGGGCCCGATGGATGTTCCTGAGATCCCGAGCAACCCACTCGACCGGTATGAGGAAAAGAAGCCCAGCCCACCTGCTACAACGATCCCCTCCCCTAACCTTCGAACTGCGTGACACCGCAACCACCGCCTCCCTCCCTGCCTCGCGCTGCCGCCGGGCCCCGACCACGAATCGCACCGCCGCCCTGCCGCGACCTTCAACCGCGCCGCCACCGCATCCTCCCTCCCGCTCCCCCGCCGCCGCCTCCCTCCCTACCTCGCCACCAACCGGCGCTGCGCCGCATCCCTGACCCCAACCGGAGATGCCGCCTCACCTCCTCCCTGGATCCCGCACCATCGTCCCCCACGCACTGCCGCTGACGACGGGAGCAACCACCAGTGCGGGCTACTCCACCACCTACCGGCCTTCACCACTCCCCTCCACCAGCATCGGCCCCGTCCCATCCACCGAGCGCCGGCGTCCCCCATCTCCCTCCACCTTCATCTACACGTGATGGACGCCATGGCACGAGACCGTGAGCTCGCCGGATTCCTTCCCCTACAGCCAGCGCCAGCACCTACATCCGGCGCCACAGTCGTCCAGGCCGTTCAACTTTGCCGCCTCAGGCCGTGCAGCTCCGCCCCGTGTGAGCGTGCGTCGCTCCTCCGCAGCTTCTCCATTTCGAGATGGCAGGTGACCTCGTTGATGTCTGAAGCTACTTCCTCCCCCCTGTCCTAAAACTGAATCCATATCAAAGCGTCGATTCCTCCCCCTGTCCAGTCTTGTATTTGTTCTCTAAGTGATTTTCATTGATGTCTGAAGTTCATATGTATCTGCAGCTGCAAAACACTTGTGTTTTTGGGTCTGAAGTTCAGATGTATCTGAAGCTGCAAAACACTCGTGTTTTTGGTCCAGTGTTTTTAGTTTCACAAGCCGCGGCCCATGCACCGCCCCCACCCCATTCAAACCGACAATGCCGCTTCCACCCCGCCCCCAACCGATGACGCTGCAGCAGTCCCACCCCCAACCAAGCGCCGCCCCTGCTCCTTCAGGTGAAGCTCCCTGTCTCATGTGCCTTGTTCCACTGGCCACCGGGTCCGTCCGCCATCCTTACTCTCCCGAACTTCTTCTCCGTCGGTAGGGACGAGCAGGGAGCTGTCATCCATGTCGTCCTCACCCACCATCAGCTTGTGAAAAATAGTTAATTGCTGGCACTTAGGTCCAACGCCAAAACCAGGCAAATGTGCGGCTGAAGAAGTTCAAACAAGGTGTGCGGAGCAGCTGGAGGTCAACGAGCAAGGGGGCGAAGCTAAAATGGAGCAGACGAAATCTTTGCGCAGTGGCGCACAAGCCCTGAGTGTGTACGGTGTGCCTTCGAGCAGCTACCATGCGTGATACGAGCAACTTGGGAAGCAATAATACTATTGGAGAAGGAACCTCAAGATGACTGAAGTCCAACTGTTGCGTTGGACAAGGTCCATCAAATTCTTGGTTGATAAATTCAACCCTCCCAACATGTGCCTATTATTTTTAATATATCACAAAGATGAATGCATATACACAAAGATGAACATTGTTGTGAACTCTATTATATTTTGCACGGGAAATTTTCAGATGTTGATATTCAGCATATTACCAAAAGAGTTCGGCGAAAAAAATCACTCTCCAAAAGACATCCAAGTAATATTTTCAAGAGGCAGATGAAAAAATGGTTAGTCATTTTCTCTCTCTTTGCTGAGAATGGAAGAGCTTCAATTTTCTGAAACTTTATCCTAGTGGAGAATCAATTGACGCAGCTTGATTTCTGTTCTGTCATAGTTGATGGCGAGATAGATTTTGGCGAATTTGCCAGGATGATGAAAAAGACCAGCTATGATGATAACTAGGTGGGGAGATGTCATTTCTGAGAGTGTGGATCTTTGTGTAATTTTTCAATAACCACCGCATGTATGCGTGATGTACTTACTGAAGCTTTGGCTGCATGTCCATGTACAGTGTGAGTTACTAGATGAAAATGGGTGTTCGCACTATAGGATGCTGCTTGCACTTAATGTATAGGATTTTTATTTTTTGTGCTGTTGATTTTTGTAAGGTATTTTGAGTTTTGGAAGTTCAAAATTCTGGTGCTGGAGAGTTTCGCTCCATCATGCATGACAATAACAATATTTCTAGATATGAAAGGTTTCTTGTCCATCTAAAAAAATGTTTCAACATAAATAAAAAGAGAATAAAAAAGGAAGTAATTCTATGTATATGGAAAACCAAAAATTATTTCTTTTTCTAGGAAAAATAAAAGTATGAAGTTCAATTTTAGAAAAAAAATGTTTGATGCTTATTTATCAACTATATTTTTTTCTAAAAATAAAACTAAGAAGTTCAAATTGAAATAATAGAGAAGTTTGAAGTTTATAAAAAACACATATTTATCGCATTACTAAAGAATAATATGAATAAGTTCAAATTAAAATAAAGGAACAACTAAAAAAAGTTTACAAAAGAATTTCACATTTTTTAATAAAACTAGAAGTTGAAACTAGAATAACCAAAGTGGTTTGATGCTATTAAATAATAAAGTGTTTCAATTTTATCAAAAAGATGGAGAAGTTCGATGATTATAGAAAACTCAGATTTTCCTCGTTATTGAAAAATGGAAACAAGAAGTTCAAAAATTAAATAGCAAGAAGTTCAACTTTTAAAAATAGAGCGCTTCAAAATTTCATAAAAAATTGAGAAATAAAAATAGGAAGTCCATATTAAAAAGTTCAAGAAGTTCGATGATTATAGAAAATTCAAATTTTCCTCGTTATTAAATAATGGAAACAAGAAATTCAAAATTAAAATAACTAGAAGTTCAACTTTTAAAAATAGAGTGCTTCAAAATTCATAAAAAGGATTAAGAATATTAGATTAAAAATTCATAAAAAAGCTCAGATATTTTCACGAAACCGAGAGAAGTTCAGATTGATAACTGCTAGAAGTTCGCTTACTACACGGTGTGCATTTTGTATTAAAAAGAAATAAAAAAGCAAAAACTAAGAGTTTGTTGATATAAGTTCAAGTCCTCCGTCAGAGAAAGTTAAGAAAATATATTGTGAGAGAGATTTATATAAAAGAAATACCATTTGTGTAACACTTGACGAATGGATGAGAAAATTACAAATGAAAAATACGTCACGAAAGTTCAACGTGAAAATAGCAGGAAGTTCACCTACTACACCGAATGAATATCAGATGAAAAACTTTTAAAATCGTCGCGAGTATAAAAAAATGATCAACACGGGAAAGTTGCGGGTCTACAACAGCTTTCCATCGGTATATCACTTGCTCAATTTCGATGAAAGGATTGAGAGCTATGAGCAGTGGATGGAGAGCTACGGGCAAAAAAAGCACGTGAAAAACAGAGTGAAGTTCAAGGTTTCATATCGAGAAGTTCAGGTACTTCACGCGATGCATTTTTCACGAATCTGTTTCGCGATAAGGGCAGAACGAATGATCTTGCCATTTTCCAAATTACTTGAAAACGGCAGGGAATCACAGAAAACCATCAACATAAAAAAGTTTTGCATTTTCCTTAGCTTTTCAACGGTATATTATTTGCCCCATTCCGATAAAGTTTGTGGAAATTACAACGAAAATACGTTTTTAGCCATTTTGAAAACTGACATAAAACAGTAAGGAATTGGGAGAAATAATATATACCAAAAAGTTTCGCATTTCCTCAAGCTTTCCAACGCCATATCATTTGTTGCATTCGGACATAGGGTTAAAAAATAGATCGGAAATACGAACTAGGTGAAACTTGTACCGTTTTTTAAATCACTTTTAAACCATTCAAAATTAGAAAAAAAACTTTCTACATGAAAAAGTAGCGCATCTTCATAAGCTTTCCAACGCCATATCATGTGCCTCAATTGGTTTAGCCGTTTAGAAATGACATCGAAAATACGAACTCGGTTGTTCGGTTTGTGAAATTTTACGATTTTCCAAAGGGAATTAGAGAAAACTTTCAACATGTGGAAGGAGCGGTTTTGCAGCAGCTTTCCAAAGCCATATTACTTGCCTCATTCCGATAAACGGTTTAGAAATGAGATCGAAATTTCGATTCACGTTTTTTGTGTGAAGAAAAAACGGTTTTCAAAACTGCTCTTAAACCGCTTACATTTTGCGAAAAATTTAACTTGGGTCATGATACTCGTGTCCATAGCTTTCCAACGGTATATAGCAAGCCCTATTTGGGCAATGTTGCGGGATGTTCAACCTAGCACACGGGGAAGTTCAGGTCGAACAACTCAGGCAGTAAAATCGCAAAAAACACGAGTTCTTCACGACCCGAGTGCAAAATCCGCCTATGATCGAGATTCCTATCTAAAACGAGTATTTAGTTGCTAAAAATCATTTGAAGATTACACTTACATCACATGGAACACGGCTAACCAGAAAAACTCACGGTAGAAGGCACAATTGCGAAGATAGCCCGAAGGTCGGGTTCGTATAGAGAGAAGTTCAGACGCGTTACTGAGGCAGTTCAGGTTGTGATCAGAATATTATTCTAATCCTGTGATCAGAATAGTGTTTATGTATATATATATATATGACGACAGTTTGGGACACCTAGGTGCCTAGGCACCTTGCCTATCTGTCGTTGGATCGTGTTTAGCGACTGATTTGGAAACTAGTGAAAATGGCTTAATTTGGCAGGCTTTAATTCTTTAATCATTCCATGCATGCATGTCACGTCATAGAAAAGGAAGGAAATTAAAATACCATATTGATTAAAAATCAATATTTATTACCTCCTTATATAGCATTTATTTATTCGTAGGCTAAATCACTTTATATGTACATACACGTGTATGTTACATAATTTTAGTTAGGTATACAATGACCCACAACATAATTGGGTATACATACACTCGCAACATAATTGGGTATACATATACCTATACATGTAATTTTGTTAGTAGGTATATGCATACCTATGTATGTACATAATTTCGTTAGTAGGTATATGCATGCCCGCGTATGTATATAATTTAATTAGTAGGTATATGCATACCTGCGTATGTATATAATTTAATTAGTAGGTATATGCGTACGCGCGTATGTATATAATTTCATTAGTACGTATATGCATACCCGAATATGTACATAATTTAGTTAGTAGGTATATACATATCCACTATGCATATAATTTATTTATTAGCAAAACCTAGAATAAATCATTGGATATATATACATGCCCGTGTATGTACATAATTCATTAGTAGGTATATATATCATGGGTATATCTCTACTATTTGGAGTCCGTGCACAATTTATTGATACAAATAATAAGTCATAGATACCTCATGAAGGTACAATTTTAATGTATATGTGTATTCATCTGTGCGTACAAGGTCTACAAGCCGGCAAGTCACATTGTGCGTACATGCATGTATATTTCTTTCCTTTTTATTCTGTTATTCTCTCTCTACCAATTAATGTGTGTTTTAATTCTTTTCCAATCAATAAATGCAAATTGGTTGACATGCGAGCTACTAATGCTAGGTGCCCACGCACCTAGGTGCCCACATAATTTACCTATATATATATACACACACATCTGGGCTATTCTGTTACGTGTACCCTTTTTGAACTGACGGTTTCAGGTGGTTGTGCTGATGTTTTTGAAGCGGTTGAACTGATGCTTTCAGTTGTGTTTAACAGATCGTCTTTTTTAGTTCAAAAACTTTTTGTAATTTTTTTGTCGGAACGGGGCGTGTAATATATCGTTGGAAAGCTCTTGACAACCATATTTCAAGTATATTGAACGTTTTTGCAAAATCATTATGGTTTAAGAGCAGTTTTGAAAAAACTGTTTTTTTCAAAACCGTTTGTCGAAATTGAGCAAATAAGATGGCGTTGGAAATCTGGTGAAAATCCGCATCTTCCATATATGTATTGTTTTTTCTAATTCTATATGATTTAAAAGTAATTTGAAAAATGGTAAAATTCTGGGCGAAACGTATTTTCGCGATTTTTTGCAAACGGTTTGTCGGATTGACGCAAATGATACAGCGTTGGAAAGATATGGCAAATGCGCAACTTTTTTGTATAGAAATGTTTTTCTAGTTCCTTACGGTTTAAAAATGAATTCGAATACGGTCAAATTTGATTTTGAACACGGTTTTCTTAAAAAGCTTGTCGAAATATGACAAATAATATACCGTTGAATAGCTATCGAAAATGCGAAAGTTAGTCATGTTGAACGTTTTCTCTACTTCGCAACTGTTCAAGATTAATTTTGAATACGACATGACGGATCCTGCTGTTTTCTTGTGTGAAAAACAGAGTAGTCGTACTGATATATGTGTATGTTTGTATTGAACTATTTTTTGTAGAGTAATTTTGAATGGTTCCGAAAAGGGGTACTTGTACTGATGTTTGCATGGGTTTGTACTAAGCGTGTTTTCACTAACTAGACTTTGCTCTGTTTTTTGGGTAATATTTTTCTCGTAAGTTTTCGACGGTTTACTGTATCGTCGCCCCTGTACTTGTATGGTTTGTATCATCTAACTGAATGATATTTTATTCAAAAAGAAAATGTGTTTGTTTTGTTTCTTTTTTTTAACTCAACATTTTTTTGACAATGTTGTTCTGAACTTCTCTCATTTTACGACTTATAATGAGGTACTTACTAAGCAGGATTTTTCATGGGGTTTCTTTTTTTGCTTGAACTTTACAATTTGAATTTCTGCCATTTTTTTATTCCAAACGGACTATCGTTTTTAACTTGTACTGAGGTACTTACCACGCCCGAATTGGGGTGGCTGTCGCATGTCTCGGCAAGGAAGAAGACGAAGCTCGGGGGCGAGGCTAGATTCGGCCCGGTCGGTAGGATGCTGCGCAAGGCGGGAGGTGAACACATCAATGGACACATGTACTACACACCAATGTGCATCTGTACTATCCATAACAAAAAACTAATCTAGTACGCTGTGTTGAACTTATAACTTTTTTAGCTGTGAACTTGTTGTATTTTTACAATGCCAAAGCTAGCAAATAGTACAAGATTCACCCAACAAGGGGCTAATTACATAGAGCAGCTGCACTAATACAACGGTCAGATCGGTAACTAGTAGCTAGTAGCCGTGGTTACCAACACACATACACATAAATTGATAACAAGGTAATGTACAAGTTCATGTACAATAACGCTACAAGTTCAAAAAGAAACCTGAGATAATCCTCACATATTAGTTTTTCTGTAAACAAAGAAAAACCGATTAGACATACGGTCAATGAGTAATTTTCGTTCAAACTTGGCCACCTAAATCCAGCAGCAATTGAGCCAACCCACCTAAATCCAGCAGCAATTGAGCCAACCGGGAAGGAGCAACCATTGAAGTACTTGAGGGATGAAGAAACAAAATCATCTGGATTCCATGTGTAAATCATGGGAGCTCCTAGGCATTTGATCAAACCCAACCAACGCCTAGTACTGTGAGCACCACATCTGCAGCTGCAGGAACGCCACCAACTAAACGGGCTCTGGTGGTGCTGTTGAACGGCCTAGGTGGCCAAGTTTGAACGAAACCTGCAAGATGAACCCAAGGGGAGCTCCTTCACCTGCAAGATGAACAGAAAATGCACATTAAGGTGACCTGAAGAACCACCAGATGTTGAACTGAATATACACAAGATAAGGAGATGAACGTCCAGGGGGAGGTGGAGAATAGCTAGCACCTCTCGAGCTACAGCATAGAACGGCTTAGCGCTATGTTGTAGAACGGCTTAGCGCATGTGCACAGTACCATCAACGTTGAACTTGTTGAGTCCAGATTTTTGAACCTTCACAATAGTAATACATGTACTGGGTGGTACATGCTTCTGTTGTTGAGCAGCTGACCTACAGAAACAAAAACACTCCTGGGTGGACACACAAAATCATGATAAAAATAGTGGCAGCAAGAAGCAATCAGAAGTGAATATGCAGTAGTACTATAATGAAATATTAGTCAAAATTGAAGTTTAGATAACTATGGCACACACATCATACAATAATTTTGAACTTACATAATCCTGAAACAGGAACTTCATTTTTTTAAATTTAGCAATTCTGAATGCACTAGCAATGTAATTGAATTTTTTAGACCATAGTAATTGAACTTCAAGCACATTTCTTTATAAAACATTTGTTTTTTCCATTTTGCACAATAATTATGTCCTTGTCAGTACGACTCATCAGAATTGTAGACGGCATCCTTGTCAGTACGAGTCATCAGTACTAGTGCTCTTTTTCCAAAGAAAATGTGTTAAAATAGAAACATTTTTCCTATATGGATGTTACTTTTAATGTAAACCTTTCTTACCATGGAAATTAAAGTAACAATAAGCTTACTGTTTTTTTAACACACACATCAAACTACGCATCATACTGTTTTGCATTTCATTTTCGAACTGATGCAAATGTTTTTTCTGCACCTACACCTACCGATGCGACTGAACTTAAGGTCACTTAGGAAAGCTGTGCAAAATGGGAGAGATAGGCATGCAAACGATGTATGCTCCAAACTGTTGTATCTTGGTCAAACCTAACAGAGAACAGTGCCTCCTGGTATCATATAGGTACTAAGCAAACGATTTTTTGTCAGCTAATTGAGCTCCCACGGTTCATCAAATTGTTCTAATGGTAAACTTTTAAAACAAAAATTCAACTCTCACAGGTACAACAATGGACAGGTTCAGTGCAAATAATTTCTGACCAAACTAACTCTTGCCACGGGGTGTGGAAAGGAGATGGGGGGGGTGCTCACTTGGGGGAAAGGAGGCATGGTGTCCGGCCGTGTAGGAGCATGGTGGCAGGGGTTGACCCCAATTCAGATGTCGTGATTTAACTGAAATCTCAGCAGTAGTATTTTTTGTACTTCTCATATAGTAATTCATGGACTTGCTGTTAAATACTCCCTCCGTCCCAAAATAAGTGTCTTGAGCTTAGTACAAATTTGTACTAGAGCTAGTACAAAGTTAACACTTATCTACTTTCAAAAAAAAAGTTGACACTTATTTTTGGGACGTAGGAAGTGGTGGTGGAGTGACACCGGGATCCTTAATTACATCATGAACTCCTACACATAGTGTTTGTTTCTTATTTTTTGTACAGAGCATATGATTTGTGAGCCGCATAGGCGAGATAAATCATCCATTCTACACTTTCTGAACACTCGATATAGCAATACAAGAACTTACCGGAGAGATCACGCTGAACTGATGGGGCTCTGAAATGTAGATGGCAAGGATGCACTCCGCCGCTCTGCTATGAGGGAGGTTTTCATTATCATTGACATCCTTGTCATACCGAGTAGGAGAGATGTTGGTCATCTGGTCTGACCCCGCGTTGAGTTGTGAGGCTTGGCCTCTTTTTGGCACGTCACCTGATGTGAGAACTGCAATTGGAAAGGCTGAGTATCAAGTGGTAATTAAGGAAATGTTTTTTAGTATAGGCGCTAAACCAGAAAATGTGTTTCTATCTTTGTTTAATGAAATGATGTAATTTATTATACCAAACTGCTACTGCAGTGTACACATATATAACTGAACTATTACTGATTTCACTTTTTATATTGAACTGACACAAAAAAATATTAGCAAAATTTGAACCTAACTTTGAGGAAGGTTCAGAACAAAAGATGATAAAATATAGCTCCAGTAGAATGTACTACTGTTATTCCAGAATGACCTGCTATAAAATGTGTCGATCGAACTTAGAGAAAATTCAGACTATTGTTTAGTTTTTATACTATGAACTAATATAACTTGGTAGATCGAACTTTCTACAGAATAATAACCACAAACAAAAGAACCATGTCACGCACCTCCTTTTTTATCCATTTTCTTTTTGCCACTTTTTGTGATGCACTCAGATGCAAGAAATTTAGCAGCTGGGACGAGTGAGTTCTCTTCCAACGCACACAGAATGAGTCAACAACATGCTGACAGCCTCCCAGCGAGAGGAGGAAGGCTAGTGGAGCGCTGTATCGTGCATTTTTGCCAGCCGCCGCCTGTGCTACTCTATGAAGGAGCCCTAACTATCGAGTACCCTAGTGCAACACCACGTTCACCCGCAGCACGATGCCCCCTCCGTTGTTGAACGTATTCGTAAGGCGATGGTGAACGGTCTGGAGTGGTGGCGGTGAATGCCGTGGCACGAGCACTGGTGGCAGTCTACAAAATGACCTCCACCACCATTAAGCCACACAGATGAACCATAACATGTTAAAAGGAAGAAAAACATGTTCAGATTCGTGGATGAAAAAGTGCATGTGACGTAAATTATAAGTATAGCCTGACCTCCGGCTCAATTATGCTTACAGATGTATTCTGATCAATTCCTTCAATAATCATTGTTGATACAACAGCAAGTAGCTTCCGAGTGTTATCTGGAGGATCCATCTTCTCACCACCAAAGTATGCCTGAACAACAGTCATCTTAATAATGACAATGAAGAAAGTGGAAAGGAGTCAAGGCCCAAGCATATTTGAGAAATCATGAATCCTACCATGGAATTTCCATGTATTAAGACAAGGATAATACTAAAAAGAAATAGATTTCCACCTGATTTAAAGTTAATGTTCCAGTCTTGTCACTGCAAATTGTTGTTGCAGAACCCATTGTCTCGCATGCAGAAAGTCTCCTGACCTGTTAACAGATGGTTGAGAATGCATGAGACCAGCTGTTACTACAAGTAACATGGCACAGTAACAAACACAAGCAAGGAATAAAAGCATACCAGAACTTTATCGCTCTTCATTTTGCGCATCGAAAAGGCGAGCCTGACAAAAATATGTAGTGGTGCCACCTGTAGTGGTGTTTCTTCACCAGAGTCTTCAGATATGCTTGCCATCAACAAGCCCCATTCGGTGTTATTATTTCTGCTTTGTGTGGTGCCACCTCATGTCCTCATGCACGGGCACCACTGTTTTCCTTTTTTACTTCTTCTAATATATACATTGAATAGCTACTACCAATAATATAATTTGTAGACTGCCAGCGTTTCTGCAAAGATGACTATTTATCTAACCAGAGAACTGAAGATTTTAGAAAATGTAAACTACTAACTAGATAACTACAAAAATTAGCAAAGGGGAACTAAAGAACTGCAGAATTTAGCAAATGAGGACTACTAACCAGATAACTTCAGTTTTTACAGAAGAAGTGGTTGGGATCTTGTGTTTGGCAGTGGGGAGCCATGGCCGAAACATTGAGGAAGATGATCTGCTCGAGCGCGATGGAGTTGTGGATGGCGCCAAGCACGTCCGTGGACTGACATCGCAGGTGCCGGTGCTGGAACCGGTAGCTCCATCTCTGGATTTACCCATGGCGTCGCGCCAGATGGCGAAAGGGTGCCTGGCGGCCGGGCCTTGCGCGAACTATTGCGCGCGCATCACCTGGCCGGCCGGGACGAGGAGGTGGAGCCGCACCGGTGGATGGGAGGTGGAGGCGCGCTGGAGAAGGGGAGGAGGTTGGGGCAGGAAGGATGAGGCCGGGCGGCGCTGCGCGCAGGAAGGGAGGCGGCGGCGTGGTGGCGCCCAGGTGGAAGGGGCGGCGGCACGCTGGGCGGCCGGTGGCTGGGGCGGCGGCGCGATGGTGAGGCCGGTGGTTGGTGCGGCCGATCCACTCGCTGTGGAGGAAGGAAGGTGGGAGAAGTGGTGCGGCCGATCCACTCGCTCGCCCACGAGGCTTGCCTCCGGCGGAAGAAGGCGCGTTGGGGTCGGGGGGATTCTACGGTGGTGTGCGCGTCGCGCCTATAGGGGGCGGGGGGTAACAGAATAGTCCAGCCCTATATATATATATATATATACATATATATATATATATACATATATATATATATATATATATATATATATATATATGGAAAATGCATCCTACTACCGGGTGTAGCTACACCGATTTATCATATACTACCATGTGGTAGTATATACTCTACTTTATTATTTTTAGTATGTTTATATACTACATATAAGATACTCCAAAGTGAGTTATATGAAAAAATTGCAGGTGAGCTCATGGTTTTATTGTATTTATGAAATACGTACATATTTGTACGCGAAATAGAGTATGCACAAAATATGATACATACTACCAAAAAAGTAGTATATATACTACCTAAACATTCTTATATACTATATACTACGTGTACATACTCTCCAATATGGTAGATACTACCTAGAACATATCAAACAAAAGTGGGAGTAACTACACCCGGTAGTAGAAAAAAATCTCCTACTACCGGGTGTAGCTACACCCATTTCTCATATACTACCATGTGGTAGTATATACTCTATTTTATTATTTTTAGTATGTTTATATACTACATCTAAGATACTCCAAAGTGAGTTATATGAAAAAATTGCAAGTGAGCTCATGGTTTTATTGTATTTATGAAATACGTACATATTTGTACGCGAAATAGAGTATGCACAAAATATGATACATACTACCAAAAAAGTAGTATATATACTACCTAAACATTCTTATATACTACATACTACGTGTACATACTCTCCAATATGGTAGATACTACCTAGAACGTATCAAACAAAAGTGGGAGTAACTACACCCGGTAGTAGGAAAAATTTGTCCTATATAATATGGAAAATGCATCCTACTACCGGGTGTAGCTACATCCATTTCTCATATACTACCATGTGGTAGTATATACTCTACTTTATTATTTTTAGTATGTTTATATACTACATCTAAGATACTCCAAAGTGAGTTATATGAAAAAAATTGCAAGTGAGCTCATGGTTTTATTGTATTTATGAAATACGTACATATTTGTACGCGAAATAGAGTATGCACAAAACTACATCGTCGCGGCCTTCTCCTCCTAGCCCTCGGCCACCATGCTGTGGCCCTTTGTTGACGTCATTTTCTCTGAAGAGGTCGGTGCCATAACTACATCGATCTTGCTTGATGCGAGAATCACGCTGGCACAGAGATTTGGTGCTAGGGTTCCATGGATGAAAGCGGTTTGAACTTTCAAGTGGTGGAGGGAGGTGGCTTCTGTGGCAGCGGACGCAGTGAGCGTTGGCTTCAATGTGCTGGAGTAGCAGCAGCAGCTACACGTCCCGCTTTGACGCCATCTGACACAAGCGTTGTGCGGCCGAGGTCCGCACTAGACGTGTGCTCGACTCCCTCGTCGTTACGATCTAGCTCTCCATCGACAGCTCCGTATCGCGCTGTCAAGCAGTCTGAGACTACTGCCGATGTGCTATGGAGATACGATGGGGAAGTGAGAAGCGGCAGGAAAAGACATGCATCGAGGGGCTTTTGTCCGTGCGATTGAGATAGAACTAGCTTGTTCAGTGGTTAATTAAGAAGACTTCTAGATGAGTGGATATGAAGACCCCTCGAGGTTAGTGGATAAGAACCTCCATGTATATGTCACTATCAATTACATTATCTTTTCATGCACTATCAGCTCGTAAGAAAACACAAATACTCAAGCCTGGTTGCAGTCGAGCATATAACTTTTGGCAACCATGCATGCCTAGGATCATTGATCAATTATTGAAGAAGTTCATGGTATTGAGGTTTCAAGCAAATTAGTATCAACCATGATTGGTGAGCCAGGTCCACTGTCCCGAACGCAGTTTCATTTCGAAGCCTATAAATCATTTTCCTAAATCTGAAACTTCCCTGCTCTAATCGCGAGCATGTGGATTCATTAGAAAAAGCTCTGAATAAAATGGCTTGATCCCTAATGTCTTATCACAAAATACCTAGAGCTTGCATGCTCATGAGTGAAAGTGCAATCATGCCCTTAATCATATTTTGATGTTAATGATAACATGTATGTTGGGGCTAATTATGTTTATCAAGTATATCTCAGGATTATGTCTCGAAGGCCGTGTGTGGATCATGACTAGGGACAAATGCATATAACTCAAGATTGGAAATACAAAACATTAGCCTTGGCTTTGTTTACGGTTTGTTCTTGAGTATAGGGATCCCGCACTATTAAGAGGGGATCGTTGGAACTAGTGAAAGATTTGCTCAAATCCACAACTCCAGTTTTCTCTCTCTGGTCATCCGGTACTCTACGGACGTCCGATCCCTCTCAGCTGTCCGGACGTCCGGCTCTCTACGGTCGTCCGGTGTTTCACCAACAAAACGTTATTTACGGATTTCCGGACCTCTCCGAACGACCGGCCACCGGACGACCTGCACGTCTGGGACGTCCGATATTTCCACCATAGAACCATATTTACGGATTTTCGGGCCTCTCCGGATGTCTGGGCTCCGAACAACCGACACGTCTCGGACGTCCATGTGTTGTGTACAGATTCGTGGCTTATGTGTTCCCAGCGGCCGGACGACTGATAACTGTCGGACGTTCGGACATACTTGTGCCACCGAACGTCCGGGGTTGTCCGGATGTCCGACCCCTCCTGTGCACTTAAGTGGCTCAAACAGTCACTTTTTTCCACACCCACTATATATAGGCTTCTTCCTTCCACGGGATAAGGTTGACCATTCACTTTGAGCTTGCCAAGAATACTTTTCACTCTCTCTCAATCCTCTACACCAAATCCTAGATCCCCAAGGGATTTTGGAACATTTGAGAGAAGTTCTCCAATCAAGTGATAGATCCACTCCTTCCCCTTCTTTGCACCAAAGGAACTTGTGATTTGAGCAAGTCTTGAGCTTTTCCCCAACGTTCTTATTACTCTTGGAGGTTGGAGACTCCTAGGCGGTAGGAGTCTTTCAGAGAGGAATCAACCTTTGTGATTACCCCCGGAAAAGTTTGTGAGGGTTTGGAGATCACCCCAAGGTCTATCACTAGTGGTTGAGAAACGCCTCCGTGGTGTTGTCTCAAAGGGATAATAGGGTGAGCCTTCATGGCGTTGGTGTGCCTTCATGGTAACATCCACCTCTCTAACGGTGACTAGCTTCCCTCCAAGGAAGTGAACATCGGCTTACATCCTCATCTCCCGGAGTTGTGGTCATTCCTAACCCTAACTTTCTACTTGTGTTTACTTGTCTCTTAGCACTTGCTTATATCATATTGTGCTTGCTTACTTACATGCTCGTGTTACTAGCTTAGTACTTAGTACTCACTTGCAATTGTTAGGCTCACCTTCATATTCCGCATTATTGCCTAAAATTGTTAAGTAATAATTAAAATTAGTAATTGTACCTATTCACCCCCCTCTAGGTCCATCTCGATCCTTTCAATTGGTATCAGAGCCTCGTGCTCTATTCTTGTGGCTTAACCGCCCTAGAGCGAGATGAACCCCGATGGGACTCCCCCGGTTGCGGATCCGAAGGATAAAGGCGAGGCTTCTTCTAAAGTCAAGTCCTTTACGTCTGAGGATCTGGAACGGGCCCTTGCTAAGCAAAAATAGGAGCATGATGCTTCTCTTGAGGCCTTGGTCTAAATGAGATTAGCCACGTTGTCCACGGTGCTTGCACCACTCTTGGGTGATGCAGCTTCGAGGCCAACTGTGCCTGCTCCGTCACTTGGTCAACAACCTTCTAGCAATGAACACTCCAGTGTTCCTTGGCTTTATGCAAGACCTCAGGTTGAGAAACCGAGATATAATCCTCAAGGCAAACCTCCTTTACTTGATGCCACTTCCGATTTTGCCTTGTCGAGAGTTGCTATGCAGGATCATCTTCGATATGAAAACGATGAAATGTTGTAGATCTTGGAGTATGATTACCGTGTGGTTGATCCAAAGAATCCTACACCAAGAGAAATTTATGACAAGAATCTCAATGACACAACAATCATGTGTATAAGGAGAGGTATGGTTGAAAAGCGAAGGAGACCGTTCATCCACATCACAAGTGCCAAGGAAATATGGGAAAACATTATAAGATCCAAGACCGGCACCTCTACCCTCCGGAGTGCTCAATATGAAATTGCCAAGGAGCAATTGCAAAACTTTTGTATGGAGAAAGGTGAAACCCCCAACCAACTCCTTGAGCGTCTCATGACTCTCACTGCTGACATTGAGTCGTGTGAGTGTGACAAGACACAAGATGGATTCAACATGACTAAGTGATTCCCTGTGGATAACTTGCTTCATGCTCTTGCCCCATATCACCATCAAATGGTGTGGGACATAAGACAACACCATGCCTTCAAGGAAATGACTACAAATGACATTATATCTACCTTCCAACTATTTGAAGAGTCAAAGGCTAATGCCACAAAACATCTTGCCATGCATGGTACCCCAACATCAAAGATCAATCATGCATTGAAGGCCAAGCATGTATGTGAAGATGAGCAAAGTGAAGAAGAAGAAGAAGATGATGATGATGAAGATGGTGATGAGATTGAATCCGATGAGGGCCCTTCATATGAAGACATGGCTCTCTTTGTCAAGAAGTTTAGCGCAGGAAAATTCAAGGGAAGATTTCAAAAGAAGAAAGTAAGAAAATGCTACAACTGTGAAGAAACCAACCACTTCTCCAACGAGTGCCCTTATGAGAAGAGAGAGGATAAACCAAGGTTTCCCAAGACCTTTCCAAAGAAGAAGTTGGCAAATCCTTTGAACTCCAAGCTCAAGAAGAGAGATGGGAAAGCAATGGTTGCTCAAGAAGAATCCAATCCTGATGATGTTAGTGGTGTTGCTGGAGTTGCTCAAGACTCTCAAAACACTTTGAGGTTAGTGAACAAGAGTGGTGATGTGGTCACCTACAACTACATGAAAGACTACAAGGGCAATGCTCACAAGTGTCTAATGGCAAAGGCCGTGGTAGAAGATGGAGAGGACCAAAGCTCTCCTGACAAGGTCAAGGTAACCCCATGTTCAAATCCTCCTCTTTTCACTTAGTCTACTCCTAGTGATGAGTATCTTGATGCGGAGGATAGTTATGAGGATGATGATCTAGATGATCCTATGCTTGCTAAACTTAATAAGTTCATGTGCTCCCTCAAAGGAAAGAAGCTCACTATGTTTCGTATGCTTATGGAGATGGTGAGTAAGCACACCATCACCATTAAGGAACTCGAAACCCTCGTCACCGAGGAAAAGGAAAAATGTGAAATCCTTGAGCAGAAAGTCCAATACAAGGAAGCACGAAATGATGAACTATGCTTAAAAATTGGTGCAAACATTGATGTTCATACTAAAGATCTTGCCTCCTTGAAAAAGGCTATTGACTCTTGCGAGGAGTTGATGAATGATAAAAGTAAGCTTGTGAAGTCTCATGCTTCTCTCTCTAAGGATTGTGAGCTTCTATCCGTGTCCCTCAAGACTAAGGAAGAAGAGCTCACCCTTCTTACAAAGAGTTTTGAGACGCTCAAACTTACTTATCTTGAAACTCTAGCCAAGGCTTACTCTTCTCCTATTATCAATGTTGATGCTTGTACTACTAACTCTAGTAGTGATCTAGCATCTATTCTTGAGGAAAATCGCTTTCTCAAGGCTCAAATCGAGAAAGGTCTCATGACATGTGCTCAAGGGCAAAAGAACCTTAATGAGGTATTGAGCCAACACAATGAGGTGTTTGCCAAAGAGGGACTCGGGTTTGACCCAAGCACAAGCAAGAAGAACACGTCCTCTCAAAAGTGCACAACCCCTCTAAAGGAAACATTTGTACAAGAAGGACACAAGGAGAAAGGTAAGGTTGTTAGTGGGAAGGCCACAAGGGGCATGCCCACTCTCAAAAAGCCAAAAGAGTTCATGCCTCCATCCTATGTACTTCGTAAGACTAAGGATGGAGAAGTTTATGATAAATTTGTTGGCCCGCGAAATGCTTTCCGATACTATGCTATTTGGGTCCCTAATACCCTTATGACTAACTTGAGAGGTCCCATTGCAAAATGGGTGCCTCTAACCAAGTCATAATTGTGTGTAGGTTGCCTTCTCCAGTGGAGTAAAATGGGTGATTGATAGTGGATGTACCAATCATATGACCGGAGATAGCAAATTGCTCTACGATTTCATGGAAGCTATTCAACCATTCATGAGCATTATGTTTGGTGGAGGTTCAAGACAGATACTCGGGTTGGGCAAGGTGGCTATCACAAATGACATGTCTCTTGCAAATGTCATGCTTGTACAATCCCTTAAATACCATTTGCTTTCTGTTCGCCAATTGGCTTATGTTGGTTATGATACACTTTTTGGACTAACAGATGTGAAAGTCTTTAAGAGAGATACTCTCGAAGTGGCCTTTGTTGGAGAGTTGGATGGAAACCTTTACACGGTTGATTTATCGAAAGAGAGCACATTCCACGCAACTTGTCTAATGGCCAAGGCCGACAAGGGGTGGCTATGGCATCGCCGGCTAGCCCATGTTGGCATGAGAAATCTTCAAGATCTCTTAAAAGGGAATCACATCCTTGGACTAACCAATGTCTCTTTTGAGAAAGATCGTGTGTGTAGGGCATGCATAGCCGGGAAGCAACATCAATCAAAGCACCCACCCAAGAACATTGTGACTACTTCAAGGCCCCTGGAGCTCCTTCATGTGGATCTTTTTGGGCCTCCTTCATGGGATAGTCTTGGTGGGAAAAAGTATGGACTTGTCATTGTTGATGATTACTCAAGATATACATGGGTGTTTTTCCTCAAGTCCAAGGACGAGACGAAGATCACCTTCATTGATTTTGCCAAGCAAGCACAACGCAAGTTTGACAAAGAGATCTTGGCAATAAGAAGTGACAATGGCTCTGAGTTCAAGAACTATACCTTGGAAGAATTCCTTAGTGATGAAGGGATTGAGCATCAATATTCAGCTCCATACACTCCTCAGCAAAATGGTGTAGCCGAAAGGAAGAACCGTACACTTGTGGAGATGGCAAGGTCCATGTTGGATGAATACAAGTCACCACATAGTTTTTGGGCCGAAGCTGTCAACACTGCATGCCATGCATCAAACCGGCTCTTCCTCCGTACTATATTGGAAAAGACTCCATATGAGCTCCTAACTGGGAACAAGCCAAATGTCAAGTACTTTCGTGTATTTGGGTGCAAATGTTTCATCCTCAACAAAAGAGAACGGTTAGGAAAATTTCAATCCAAAACAATTGAGGGCATATTTGTTGGCTATGGATCAAACTCTCACGCCTATAGAGTCTACAACAAATCCAATGGATGTGTTGTAGAAACTTGTGACGTGGTGTTTGATGAATTTAATGGCTCCCATGGGGAGCAAGTTGATCTAAGTGATGTAGGTGAAGAAGATTCCTCTCAAGATATCTTGACCATGGGTGTTGGTGCACTTCTTCCAATGGAACAAGAACCTCATGATGATGAAGAAGAAGATGGAAGTCTCACACATCATCAAACTACTTCAACACCCATACCACCACAAACTCCTATTGTTCAACCGATGCCCTTAGTCCAAGTACAAGAAGATGATCAAGTTCATCCTCATGATAATCTTCAAGAACAAGATCATCATCAAGGGGAAGAACAAGAAAGTCCAATCATTGATGATGAACCTCAACAAATGCAATATGAGCATGAAGATCTTCCACCACACATTAATGATCCATATGTTGAGGATGTGGATGATGGACATGAAGTTGAACCTCGAGAAACCCTAACCTCCATCATGCCTCGAGTCGCCGGTCGTGTTGATGTTGACAAAATTCTCACCGGCATATCGGAAGGTAGAGTCACTCGTAAACATTTGACAAACTTTTGTGCTCACTTCTCGTTTGTGTCTAGTGTTGAGCCCCTCAAGGTACAAGATGCATTGATGGACAATGATTGGCTCGTAGCTATGCAAGAAGAGTTGAACAGTTTTGAACGCAACCAAGTATGGTCATTAGTCAAGAGGCCACCTACCGAGCACAACGTCATTGGAACAAAATGGATTTTCAAGAACAAGCAAGATGAGAATGGTGTAATCATCCGTAACAAGGCAAGGTTAGTGGCACAAGGGTAATCACAAGTTGAAGGTTTGGACTTTGGTGAGACCTTTGCCCCCGTTGCCCGTCTTGAATCCATTCGCATCTTACTTGCTTATGCCGCTTTCAATGGTTTTACTTTACATCAAATGGATGTGAAGAGTGCTTTCCTTAAGGGTCCTTTACAAGAAGACGTATATGTGTCACAACCACCTGGGTTCGTTGATCCCGATCACAAAGACTATGTGTATAAACTTCATAAGGCTTTGTATGGCCTCAAACAAGCACCTCGTGCTTGGTATGATCATCTTAAGAAGTTTTTACTCGATGATGGCTTTGTGAGAGGGGTGATCGATCCCACTCTTTTTACTAAGAGGGACAAGGGTGATTTGATCTTATGCCAAATCTATGTAGATGATATAATTTTTGGTTCTCCTAACATTCATTTGTGCAAGAAGTTTGCGGACTCCATGACCAAGAATTTTGAAATGTCACTCAATACGGATTTGAAGTTCTTTCTTGGATTTCAAATTCAACAATTTCAAGAAGGAATTTTCTTGTGTCAAGCAAAATACCTCAAGGATATCCTAGAAAAGTTCGGCATGACTGATGCTAGTCCATGTAAGACACCCATGCCAACCAAAATTGTACTCACTGAAGACACCAACGGTATCCCTTTCGACCCATCTAAATACCGCTCTATGATTGGTTCATTGCTTTATCTTTGTGCATCTAGACCAGACATCATGTTTAGTGTATGCATGTGTGCTAGATTTCAAGCTTCCCCTAGGGAAAGTCATCATAAGGCGGTTAAGCATATTCTTAGATACCTTGTTCACACCCCAAAGTTGGGTCTATGGTACCCCAAGGATGCTAAGTTTGATCTCATTGGGTATACGGATGCGGATTGGGCTGGAGACAAAGTGGATCGTAAGTCCACCTCCGGTGCATGTCAATTTCTTGGTCGCTCCTTGGTAAGTTGGTCCTCGAAGAAACAAAATTGTATTGACTCTCTACCGCAGAAGCAGAATACATTGCAGCCGGCAGTTGTGCAACTCAATTACTATGGATGAGACAAACCTTGAAGGATTATGGTATCACTTATAGACATGTGCCTCTCCTATGTGATAATGAAAGTGCCATAAATATTGCTGAGAACCCCAAGGATCATCTCCGGACTAAGCACATTGATATTAGGTATCACTTCTTGAGAGATCATGTGGAGAAGGGTGATATTCACATCGATCATGTTGGTACAGATTTGCAACTAGCAGATATTTTCACCAAACCATTGGATGAAGCAAGGTTTTGTCGACTTAGGTGTGAACTTGGTATCTTGGAGCTTGACAATATTATGTGAAATCTAGCACCCATTCATGCATGAACTTAATGTCTTATCTTGATGTAGGCATATATTTAGGGGAATACACTCAACTAATGAGTATCCTCACCCTATGAAATGCATAAAAAGAACAAACACTCTCAAAGCTACCATGACATCTAACTATGGTGCTTTCCATGATGGAGTAGTGATTATGCACTCAAAGTTCCAATCTTTCCGTGCCATGTCACGTATACTCATACATGGTGACAGTAGCCACCACTCTTGTCATGAGAACAATATATGAGCGGTATATGTTTTATTATTGTTGGCATAGGATACTCTTTGCTTAACAGAAATTCTTACTACATACGATAATCATCATCTCCTCATCACGATTTGCTGCACAAATAATTGTACCCTACTCCTATCAAAAACTCTTATATGCTTCCGGTCGTCTGTTATGTTCCGAACATCCGTAAAAAGCTCTCTGATATCTTTTCCTGGCCCAGGCGCCGGACGTCCGTGGATCCCTGGTCATCCGGACGTTTCTCCGACACCGGACATCCATCGCGCTCCGGTCGTCCGTAAAAAGCCTTCTGTTGACCTCAGCACGGTCGTCCGGCCTATCCGGACGTCCGTTCATTTTTTCCTGGCCCAGGCACTAGATGTCCGTAAATCTCCGGTCATCCGAACGATTTCTAGGGCACCTATATATAGCGCGGGGTGGGTCTTCGGGTTAGTTACCCTAATCCATTCAACCTCTCTCCTCTGTTCCCCACTGTTGCCGCCCCTGTCTCACGGCTCCTCACCGCGGTCGCACGCCGCCCGTGCCCCTCGCCGTGGCCGCTCACCGCTCGGGGCCCTCGCAGTTGGCACGCCACTCGCCGTGGCCGCTCGGGTCGCCCTGTCCCCGCTCGAGCTCCTCGCCGTTTGTCACGCCGCTTGCTGTGGCCACTCGGCCCGCTGACTGATTAGCTCCGGTCACCGTCTCCCTCTGTGTTCTTCACTCCAAGGTAGCACCCATCTCTTCTTCTCTCATCCATCAATTCGTCGATCTGGTGGTGGGTTGTTGATTTGGGTTTACCTCCTCTTCTAGGTCGGAATGGTGAAGACCAAGAGCACTGCTCGCAAGGACACCCCATCTGGGTCTTCTCGTCCCTCCCATCACGGTGACTCCGACTATTCCCAAGAACGGGCTCGTCCTAAGAAGCATGTTCCTCCTCCTCGCCGGTCTCCAAGCGATGACTTGTTGGAGGGCTCTGACTATGAAGATGAGATGGCTCATATGGAGCGTGGAGAGCCCGTCCGTGTTCGCACCACTACTCCCAAGCCCGGGACTCGGCGGCCCACCTTCCAGCCTCCTCCTCCTCCGGTCCAACCTCACGGTGATGCTCGTCATATCTCACTTGAACCCCCTTTACCACACGGCCGTCACGTTAAGCGGTTCAACCTGGTTCCCATTGGCTCCTATCTTAAGTTGCGTCATGATGTTGATCAATTTACGGTTGCTCGTGACTCTAGGGACCCTCGTTTTCGCACTAATGTCCAAGCTGACATTCTTACCACTATCATCATTCCTAAGGGTCTTTCTGTGCATTTGTGCATCGATTTAGAGCATATTCGTACTCATCCGAAAAAATATTCCGGGGCTATTGAGCTCATTGAGTCCTCCAATCTTGCTGCCCCATTACATTTCAACATGACTTTAACCAAGCCGCCATTCATAAATTTTATGCCACATGCTTTTTGGTCCAAATAACACTGTTACTTGGATGACCGCTGACACAAAGCTCTTGGCTTCTTACTCTCAATTTGTTACTGCCCTTGGTTTTCCTGACACCGGGTTCAAAATTCACAATGAGGACCCCGACCATAGACCCAAGGGCCCTGATGCATGTGCTGATCTTATCAAACCCATTTCCCAATTGACTGATGATGAGAAACATAAGGGTTTTAACCAAGTCTCCATTTGGTGTGCTCCTTTCTTTATTATCTATCAATGTGCCATTCACACCATTTATCCTAAGATGGGTGACAAGGGGTACTGCAGTAGCTACTGCATTAATGTCATGCATCGCCTCTATACGGCTCCCAAAGGGAAGATCAATGTGCCTCATTTTCTATGACATGAGATTCGCCTCGCTTCATTTCAGCACAAGCGGGCCTTTCCTCATGCTCCCTTTCTTCAGGCTTTCATCGAGAGTATGGCTTCGTTTCCTATTGCCCACACTCATTTGCATGAGCAATGGGTCATTCGCCCACACATGGCTGATAACTATGTTCCCAAGGACTCTTCCACTTCTGCTCATCCGCGCCCCACTGCTGCTAGCATCCCTTGTTCTGCTCCCTCCGGATCTGCACCCTTTGGTTGCATTGCACGCTTTTTGGGGAAGGCCCACTCTGCCTTGATGAAGGCTGTTTCGTTTAACTGCTCCCAAACCACGTTGTTGTCACACGCCTTATCACCTCCAAGAATGCTCTGAAGACTCGTTTGAGAGACTCCGGAGTGTTCGATGTGAGTGATGATGACCGCTTTCCTGATGAGCCACCTTCTGATTGGCTTTCCCTCGGGTCCTGAGTGGGCCAAGTTCTTTGATGAGGCTGGTGGCAGTGGTGCACATGATGATGATGATGATGATGATGCTCTCTAATGCTGTTATGCAGCCCTTTCGGATATTTGATGCCAAGGGGGAGTAGGCTCTATGCATACTATGATATTAGCTTGTTAGCTTGTAATCAAACTCATTGCTATGTTATTGATTAGCTTGTATCGAACTCATGTTATGAGATTGTAGAAACTTATGTTCTATGCTATGAGTGATGAAACTATATGGAGCTTATTGTCTTGATTATCTTGTGTATGAGATTTGGTTGTGTTGGTATCATATTGAGGGGGAGCTCTCTTCATGTTTATTCTCTATGGTATCATATTGAGGGGGAGCTCTCTCCTTTCTTATTCTTTGCTTATGGAGCTCCACAACAAATCCTTTCGATTTTATTTTTATGTGTGTGCATATATGTTGTCATCAACTACAAAAAGGGGGGAGATTGAAAGTGCAATCATGCCCTTAATCATATTTTGATGTTGATGACAACATGTATGTTGGGACTAATCATGTTTATCAAGTATATCTTAGGATTATGTCTCGAAGGCCGTGTGTGGATCATGACTAGGGACAAATGCATATAACTCAAGATTGGAAATGCAAGACATTAGCCTTGGCTTTGTTTACAGTTTGTTCTTGAGTATAGGTATCCCACACTATTAAGAGGGGATCGTTGGAACTAATGAAAGATTTGCTCAAATCCACAACTCCAGTTTTTTTCTCTCCGGCCGTCCGGTACTCTACGAACGTCCGATCCCTCTCAGCTGTCCGGACGTCCGGCTCTCTACGGTCGTCCAGTGTTTCACCAACAGAATGTTATTTACAGATTTCCGGACCTCTCCGGACGACCGACACGTCTCGAATGTCCAGTATTTCCACCACATAACCATATTTACGGATTTCCAGGCCTCTTCGGACGTCTGGGCTCTGGACGACCGACACGTCTCGGACGTCCGTGTGCTGTGTACAGATTCGTGGCTTATGTGTTCCGAGCGGCCGGACGACCGATAACTATCGGACGTCCGGACATACTTGTGCCACCTGACGTTCGACCCCTCCTGTGCACTTAAGTGGCTCAAACGTTCACTTGTTTCCACACCCACTATATATAGGCTTCTTCCTTACATGGGATAAGGTTGACCATTCACTTTGAGCTTGCCAAGAATACTTTTCACTCTCTCTCTCAGTCCTCTACACCAAATCCTAGATCCCCAAGGGATTTAGGAACATTTGAGAGAAGTTCTCCAATCAAGTGATAGATCCACTCCGTCCCCTTCTTTGCACGAAAGGAATTTGTGATTTGAGCAAGTCTTGAGCTTTTCCCCAACGTTCTTATTACTCTTGGTGGTTGGAGACTCGTAGGCGGTAGGAGTTTTTGGAGAGGAATCAACTTTTGTGATTACCCCCAGAAAAGTTTGTGAGGGTTTGGAGATCACCCCAAGGTCTACCTAGTGGTTGAGAAACGCCTCCGTGGTGTTGTCTCAAAGGGAGAATAGGGCGAGCCTTCATGGCATTGGTGTGCCTTCGTGGTAACATCCACCTCTCTAACGGTGACTAGCTTCCCTCCAAGGAAGTGAACATCGGCTTACATCCTCGTCTCCTAGAGTTGTGGTTATTACTAACCCTAACTTTCTACTTGTGCTTACTTGTCTCTTAGCACTTACTTATATCATATTGTGCTTGCTTACTTACATGCTCGTGTTACTTGCTTAGTACTTTGTACTCACTTGCAATTGTTAGGCTCACCTTCATATTCCACATTATTGCCTAAAATTGTTAAGTAATAATTAAAATTAGTAATTTTACCTATTCACCCCCCTCTAGGTCCATCTCGATCCTTTCAACAAGATATGAAAATCTTGGTTGCCTTCTTTTTGTAAATTTAGAAAAAGTGTGGAGGACGTGGAAGACAACTAGGTGGAGACTGGCGCACTTAAGTAGTTCGAAGTTGTGTTCTTGTCTGTTTTTTTATTCTTTTCCAGATCTATGGGTCTCAGCGAAACTAAGTATCTTGACATTGATCAGTGTGGTGAGCCACGCCTTCCGTACAATGCAAGGTAGAAAACACGATTTTGTTGTTGTCGACATTCGTAACACAAAGAATTTATGGAGGGCTAAGAGGTGAGATATATATGATGGATTTTATATTTTTGCAAGGAAGAGATATGATAGAATTATATATATATATATATATATATATATAGAAGTCCAATCACACATCCACTAGACCAACAAACACACAAGATCCACAAGGTACATGAATAATCAAAGGGAAACAAGATACATGGTAGAGTTCATCCCAAATCCTATGAAGGAGATGAGGGCTTGATGATTCACTTGGGGAATCCTTATCCCTTAGGAGGGCTTGATGATCCTATGGATCCTTCTCCTTTAGGAGGTCTTGCACTCCAATGGAGTCCTCTCCCTCAAGAGGAGGGCTTGATGATCCTAGGGATCCTTCTCCCTTAGGAGGAAACCCACAAGGGGAGATACATGAGCTAAGCTCTATGATTTGTGTCTATTCTTAGCTTTGTCTGAATGGGGGAGGAAGGGGAGTATATATAGGTCCAAGGGATGAAGGGGTAAGTAGGGACGAGATGGGGATACAAGGGCCAAGCCCAACAGCCACGCACAGGGGCCCCCGTGTGCACGGGGTAAGTGGATCCCGTGCGCACGGGGTATCCAGAGACTTGATGCATGAGCCCGTGTGCACGGGGTCCGTGAGGCCCGTGGACATGGGGGTCCCATGGGCACGGTTCACACCCGTGCGCACGGGGTCTTCAGGACCGCCAGTCTGGGAGGCCCGTAGGCATGGGGTCGGAGGGGCCCGTGCGCACGGGGTCGCCTGGGAGCTGCTGCTGCCTTCTTCTTGGCGCTTCCTTCTCTGCTTCCAGGCTTCCCTCTTGGATGGTGTAGATGTTCTCTTCTGCATGAACTCGTCCTCGCTAAGTGTGAAGCTCCGACAATACCTATGCATGCACACGGAAGGAATGTCAAGTAGTATACCATCCTCAAAGGGGTCAAGTGAACACGTGTAAATGAGAAGATTCACCTTTATGTATGTGAAGTAGATGTCGCACGTGTCACTTGCCAAGTGGACTCTTGACATGGTGATGACCATAGGATGCTCCGCATCATCCCCTCCCCCTTGGGAAAGATCCGACCTCGGATCGAAATCCAAATCACCATGGGAAAGAGATGATGTCATCGTGCAGAAGTGGACGATCACCAAGCATTCGCCATCTTATAGTTGCAAATTGGCACCTCCAATGTCACACCATCTTGTAACTCCTTCAAAAGGTGCAAAGATAACAAGCACTTGGAAAAACAAATGTGGTTGGCGTAAACCAAAACCAGGCATTCAAGAGGTGATTCACCCAACAAGTGTTGTCATCAAGCATAGCATATTGTTTGACAAAGAAGTGTGGCATGGCATTTAAGCATATAAATTGAGCACAATCAAGTACATCATGGGAACAAGCATGCAAATGGGAGGTCGAGATGCAAATATATGTGATAAGTGAACAAGCATCTACCTCAAGGTCATAGCAAGCATGCATAAAGTGCTCAATGAACGGTCCATGGTAGGCATAAGAGTCATGCACAACACCAAATATAGCGAAATGTCTAAACACGTGGGTCAAGTGCAAGACAATCCAAGCATAACGTGCATAGGGTGTAGTGAAGATATCGTGGCACTCAACACAATGGAAAGAGCAATTGTTCAACATGTGTGAGGCAAACAAGTCAATCATGGTAATCATGTTGTGCAAACTAGTGGAGCAAAGATGCAACACACTAGAGGAAATGATGGCAATCATGTCATGTGAGAAAATAGTGGATATAGGCAATGCACATGACATATCACAAGCACAAACACAAAGCAAGATCATAGTATCATCATAGGAATGGGTCATAGGTGGAACATGGCAATAACAAGCAATATATCCACCAAGCTTGCAAATACACATACAAGTAGTAGAAAAAATCATCATGTGTAATGCAAAGCATGGGTCACAAATGCATGGCAACGGTATAGGAATGGGCATATCATGCAAAGTGAACATGGCAAGATGGGCATATAATATGTAATGGACAACAACCCATAGCCAAGTGAGGGCCATGTAGAAGAAATGCGCGAAGAGAGCGGTGGGAAAGACAATCCATGGGATCCCAAGTCATCATTGCTCTCTAGAGCTCGTTTTGTCAACTCGTGAGATTGCGAGGTTGACAAGTATTCATGGGTACCTACACAAAAGAGACACAAATGAAAGAAATTGTGTGTGTGGTAAATGTACACATCATCCATCATGATGTGTATGTGCACGTGTGAGTTAGCACAAGATAAGCAATGCTCAAAGAAATTTGAGGCATGGTAGAGAAACATGTCATCCATCATGAAAGAATAGTTATTGTGTATGACATGATGGGGACACAAATTGAGAATGCAAGTATATGGCACATCAATAGCATGTTTATTCATGGGGAGCATATGGTGCACACAAGTATTGGGATCATGCAATGAATGGGATGGATCAAAATCTCCTAAAATGTATGAGGGAACTATGGGGGTCTCCTCATGAGAAATAGCAGAAACATCATATGGAGAAAATGGTCAACATCCAAAACAATGCATATCCGAAGCTAGGTGGTCATGGCATGGCATATGAGATAAATGATGCAAAGGGATCATATCAATATCATCACAAGAAAAACAAATGCCAATAACCATGGGCTTGTCATCTATGCCATAAGTGAAAATTGGGTTTATTTTAATGGCATATGCATAGTCACTATGACGAGATTGCAAATATGACATATGCTGGATCTCATGCATAGCATATGACAAGTCAAGCGGATTATCAAACATGATGTGACCTAAAGAATTGTCACAAGAAATCCTATGTAACATGGCATCACAACTAATAGACTCCACATGAGAATCACCGTACTCATCATAAATGGGCAAATCATCAAATGGGGAAATCATACTAGCATGAAGCATGGTACTAGGTGGATCAACATCATTCAAACAATCAATGTCAAGAACATCCACTAGTGGGACAAGAGCATCACCGTCACCTATGTTACCTTTGTCGTTCCACTCAAGTGGTGTAGGTGAGGTGGGGAAGACCAAATCATGGTCATCTTCATCATGATGGAACCATGTGGGGGGGTGCATCATATTCCACCATGGCCATCATCTTGTCCAAAGGAAGGACGAAGTCGTCGAGGATCGGCACATCATCATATATGGGACCTAGCATCAAATGAGAAGACACAATAGAGGTAGAGGTTAAGTTGCTAGAAATCAAAATGGCCTCATATGCCTCATCAACTACCTCACTCTCTCTATGTGTTGGTGGCTCACTCACTCCCTCAAGGTAGGTGCACTCAATGTCGCATATGGTGGAGTCACTCAAATCACTCAAGTGGTTGTGGTGGTGGCTCTCCTCACATAGGAATTGGGGCAGCTCATCATATATGGGGCTAGTGGTGAAGTCACTCTCACTCTCAATATGGTGGCTAAAGTCACTCAAGTCATCATATGTTGCCGTGGTCGAAGGGAAAATCCCATGCTCAACCATCTCATAGTCATCGCCGTGGATGAAGGCCGAAGATGGCACATCATCACTCTCGTCGTGGATGAAGGCCGAAGATGGCATATCATCACTCTCGCCATCTTGTAGCATGGTCGTTGCAAAGTGAGCTCGGGGTTGAGTAGACTTGGCCTTCTTGAGTTCTTGCTCCGCCTTGAGAGCACCAAAGTAGTTGTCATCGAGGGACTTGTAGTTCTCGAGGAAGGTAGTCTTGGATATGTCGTTGTTCAATCCCATCATGAAGTATAACTTCGTCCAAATGGGGTCGTCCACGTCGGCACGTTGCAAGTCTTCCTTCATGTTCTTGAAGTACTCGTCGAGGGACTTGGATCCTTGTATGGTGTTCTCCAATTGACGTTGAACATGTTCCGTGTAGGTTGGAGGCACAAATTCTCGCCGCATCACTTTCTTCGTCTTGGACCAACTCATGTGGAAGCTCCTCGAAGGTGTGTGAAGCCATCAAATCAACGCATAGTCATGGAAGGTACTTGTGGCACACTTCACTTGAACTTCAGAGGGTACTTGATGTAGCTTGAGGTAGTCGTCCATCTTGCACTCCCACTCGAGGTATTCATCGGGGTCATTAGTCCCAAAGAATGGAATCTCGTCGGCGAGGTTGAAGTCGTTGTAGCTCGAGGGAGTAGTGGACTTAAGCTCGTGGAGTAGGCGAAGATGCCGTACATCCGAAGGCGAAGATGCCTTGAAGTAACTTGGCGAAGATGCCAAAGGTGTTGAAGAAGCTCCAGCCTTGGGGTTGATGTCGTAGCTCTGTATAGCCCGTGTGCACGGGGGTGCAGGAGGCCGTGTGCACGGGGTCCCGTGTGCATGGGAGTCGAGGGACCGTGTGCATGGGGGTGCAGGAGGCCGTGTGCACGGGGTCCCATGTGCACGGGGGTCGAGGGCCCGTGTGCACGGGGTTGGCAGAGCAGCCAACGCGTGTCTTGAAGCTCGCTCTTCATGGTCATGTCGATGTCGATGCTTGTGTGTACTTGCCGGAGATGGTAGCTCAGGAGTCTTTGCACTTGAGCATATTCTCGAAGATGAGGAAGACCGCTTGCGGTTCTTGATGAGGGCCTTGAGCTCCTCCATTTGAGCTTGCATCTTGGCATCAAATTTGTTCTTCATATCATCGAACTCTTCGTCGTTGTTGTAGACTGGAGATGATGTGCTTTGCCTATCCATCACAAGACTCGAGCAAAGGTGAGTAGGAAATGAGATAAACAATACCAAGCTACATTTTCCCAAAGTTGAGGATGTATCTCGTATCACTTAATGTGAGATGAAAGAATAGTGGAATTGGTACCGGACCTGTTCACTCACACCTACAAGTAAAAGCTTATCGAGTGGCTTGGTTAGGACAAGTGGCACAAATTTCATGAAAATTTAAGTTCAAGATATTGTAAATGTTGAAATAAATCCAAAGGACTCAAAATGCAAAGCAAGTGATCACAAATATAGAAGAGGGCAATAAAGAAACACACACGGTGGGATAATGGGGCTTGTGCAACTATAGGGATGAGCAATACAAAATTGCCTAATGAAGACGAAGCTCGTGTTGCACAAACACTAGGAGAGCACTAGCTTGATTGCACACTTGGGCACGATTCACCACCTGGCACCAACCTATATGCATGCAAGCTAAATGTTCCATATTCCATGTATCCTTGTGCACAAGTATTTCTTTTCATGCTCAACTCTTTGCTTATAAGCTTATGATCATTCTCTTTCTTGCTTAAAAGCTTCTTTTTTTGACTTTCCTCTTCCTTTCCACTATGCTTAATGAGACTCAACCACAAATAAGGGACAAGTATCACAAGATATGCACGGGATTAAACAATGGCACAATATGATGTATCTAATGATGCAACAATATGATATCGTATCACTATGGTGCACAAGTTTTCGCGAAGCCCGACAATACTCGGATAGCTAGTCTCAATAGGTATGAAGGTATTCGCAAAGATGGTGGGGCTATCAAGATGTAATGGCAAGGAAGGAAAATTTTATGAAGGAATGGATACCTTCGTCGCAGTTAACCTTTCACGAAGTCGGGGGTAACCGGCCTTGCTTCCGGTTGAAGATGGTCTCAAAGGATGGATGGTCGTCGTCGATGTGGAAGCTCGTGGTGGATGTAGTCGATGGACCGATACAAGTGACCGGTGGTGGATGAAGATGCAACCGTCCCTAAGTAGCCGAAACACCTTAGGAGACTCAAATCGCAACTCAAACAACCACAAATATCAAAGGAACCAAAATGGGTTAGTTTGCGGAAGTTTTATGTGGTGGTGCGAAAGTTATGGCGGAGAGCCGATGCAAAAGATGCAAAATGGACAAAATTTGATGGAGTCAAATGGTGGTAAAACCAAGATGAGCAGCTCAGGCACGTCACTAGCTTTTCAATGAGCCAAAGAACACCCAAATCGGAGTTCGGATGCAAAAGTTACGGCCAAAACGGTGAAGTCTGGACGACTGCTGTAGGGGGGGGGGGCGTGCGCACGGGGTCCAGGGCCCATGGACACGGGGTCCCGTGTGCATGGTACATGTACCGAGGACACGGGGTCACCAGGGACTTCGCGGGGACCCGTGGGCATGGGGTGGGGAGCCCGTGGGCACGGGGTAGGTGGAAATTTCGTGATTTTCTTGTCAAATTCGATGGGGGAAAGAAAAATTGGGGTATGGGGATGCAAGAGGGGGGTAGATCTACTTGCTATACATCAGATCCACGGATCAAAATCAACAAAAACTCACAAAAACTTCAAATCACAAAAAATTTGGTATGGCTCTTTTTGTGGGGAATTTTCGAAATTGGGCAAGAACAACCAAAATTAGGCTAGAAAACAAGGAGGGGGGCTCCAATTTCGTGAGAAACCTTGGCTCTAGATACCAATATGTTGTAGGGTGGAGACCCTAAGAGGGATATTTTCACACTTGGAGGGGAAAAAAGAAATGAACAACAAGAACACAAAGGGGAAATCACTCCAACAATACCCAATTACACATCCATTAGAATAACACCACAAGATCCACAAGTCACAAACACAATCAAAGGAAAGATACAATGGCAAAGTTCTTCTCACTCCTAGGAGATGAGGTCTTGAAGATAGTCTTCTCCTTATGGAGGTCTTGAAATCCACAAGGATTCTTCCCTAAGGGGTCTTGATCCACAAGAGGGAAGGTAGAAGGAGCAAAGCTCACAAATATCTTAGCTAATACTTTGCTCGAGTCCCATGGTCATCTCCATGTACACCGTCATAGCAGCTCGAGTCCCAAGTGGACCTACAGGAATTAAGGTGAACCCGCTCTTCTTCGAGAATATCATGAATATCCATGGTACTTGCTTGCTACCTCACCAAAGTGCTCTATGTGTCCTTAGATACGAAGACCGACGACCACAAGCTGGTGAGGAACACCACAAAGGAGTAGGAGAAGGACCCCAAGGCCACAAGGAGGAAGAAGGAGTGCAACAAGATCAACTCTGCACCTCCCAGGCGACCCCGTGCCCACGGGTCTCGAAGACCCCGTGCACACGGACTACTCAAAGAGCTGGCGCCGGAGCACCCCATGCGCACGGGCTTGTACCGTGCCCACGGGACCCCCGTGCGCACGTGCCCAACTTACCCCGTGCACACGGGCCCATCAAGATGGACGGCTGTGAGCTGCTATTGGGCTTCCACTTCGTCCCCTCCTTCCACCTACCTATATATTTCATACCTAGACCATATGTTAGGGATAGCAAAGTATTTGATAGACAAAGTGAAAGGATCAATATAGTTGACTAGAGGGGGGGGGGGTGAATAGGCAACTAACAATTTTTAGCTTTTCTTTACCAAATTAAACTTTGCATCAATGTAGGTTGTCTAGATATGCAACTAGGTGCGCAACCTATATGATGCAACAACAACAAGCACACTAGCAAGCAAGGGATATAACACACATAAGCTTGCAAAAGTAAAGGCATGAGATAGCCAAGAGTGGAGCCGGTGAAGACGAGGATGTGTTACCGAAGTTCCTTCCTTTTTAAGAGAAGTACGTCTTCGTTAGAGCAGTGTGGAGGCACAATGCTCCCCAAGAAGCCACTAGGGCCACCGTATTCTCCTCACGCCCTCACAAAATGCCCTTGGAGGCGGCAACCGGACCTTTACAAACAAGGTTGGGGCTCTCTCCACAACTGAATTGGAGGCTCCCAACAAAACCATGGAGCTTCACCACAATGGAATATGGCTCCGAGGTGACCTCAACCGTCTAGGGTGCTCAAGCACCCAAGAGTAACAAAATCCACACAAGAAAGTATGGGGGAAACAAATATCCTTTGGTGGAAGTGTAGATCTAGGTCTCCTCCTTCAGTCCTTAGCACATCAACAAGTTTGAGTGGCTAGAAAGAGAGATCGGGCAAGAGAGCTTGAGAGCATTAATGGTGGAGTGAGAGAGGTAAGAGGTGAATGTGGTAGGTGGAAGAAGCACCCTTATATAGCAACCCTAAAAATCCAACCATTACTGCATTTTCTGTAATGTAGCGGTACAACCGCTCCTTGTCCCGGTACAATCGGGACTCATGGTTTATGTGCAGAACCCTACCAGGCGGTATAACCGGGCGACTAGGCAGTAGTACCGGTTTAAGAGAACAACCGGACCAATCGCCCAGCCACCGCTCACCCACCGCATAGAAATAGTAGGGAGTCACCCCTGAGTGCGGTAGTCAAGCGGTACAGGACCGATGCAACCGCATGGCCTTGAGCGCTCGGGCGGCTAAGTCTTGAGCGGTAGAACTGCTCCGGGCACCGGTGGTACCGGTACGACCGAACCAACCAGGCCACCACCGCCCGAGTACCGCATCAAAATAGAAGTTTGACCGGTACTTGGGCAGTACTTGACCGGAACAACCGCCGTAGTCTTTGCTGAGCATGATGGCGGTACCACTGCCCGGAAGCAGCGGTACAACCGCTCGATCAAGACAGGTAAGCGTCAAGAACTAGTGGTACAACCGCTCCAGAGAGCGGTACAACCGCTGGGAAGCCACATAAGCAGTAGGATAAGAAGGGAAAAGCTCTCTCTCACAACTAAGAAAGGCAAGAGAGGGGAGAAGCAAGTGTACGTGAGAATATTCCCCCAACACCTTCCAATGAGAATTCCCTCTTGATAGTACAGGTTCCCTATGACCAAAGAGATAAAAAGCATAGACAACACCGTCTATAGACAACACCGTCTTTGATCTTTTCCTTCCAGAGAGAAACTCTATCCAATGAAGGCCTAACCACCGTGAACCTGAAGCACTTTAGCACAAGATTAGACTAACAAATGGTTGTCATCATCATCCAAAACACAAAGTAGGGAAATGCCCTTACAATCTCCCCCTTTTTGGTGGATGATGACAACAACACGATTTGCAAGAGAGAAGTCTAGAAAATGTAGACGGGACTCCCCCTAGATTTGTGCCCCAAATTGAGAAGACTATTTGAGAACACTCATTGGGGACAAGACTCCCCCTAGATTTTATAGACTCACCACTCCTACTCAACTGTGGAAGTAAGCAAAAGGACCATACTAAGAAGGTAGGGATCATAACGAATAAAGCAACAATATCACCGATAATGAAGATAGATAGATAAACGCATGTCTTACACCATGCACGAAGAGATAAGCAACAAGGTTCACAAGCCAAAGTTCAACCACACGAATGGAAGGAAACGAAAGAAAAGCACAAGCCCACCCATGCAAATCCCAAGACCTATAGAACTCTCTCCCCCTTTGGCATCAAAACACCAAAAAGGAAAAGAGCGAAGCTAGCGCCCCAAAGCTCAGTCGTCCTCCTCTGACTCCTCGGTAGCATCTGGATCCTCATCATCATCAGACACGTCATCGTCGTCGTGATCAGATTCCTCCAAGATATCATCAGCTACAGTAAAGGAGGTGGAGGGCTGGCGAGGGACCTCATCATCAGACCACGTGCTGTGTGCAGAGATCCATCGCTCCTCCGGTGTGATGCTATTCTTAGAACCACTCTGGACAGACATGTTGAGGTGCCTCATCATCGCAATCTGACAATGCCGGGCATGCTTCTCATTGACATGGGCCTCATACATCCTCTTCTGGATGTGAGACTGGAGGAAGAAAGTCTTCTTCACCTTGGCAGTGAGCTTGTCCACCCAAGAGAGCTTGGCCCCTGGCTCCAACTCAAAGTCCTCATCGTCAGAAGTGTCATAGACATCCTCAGGAGCATCAGCAGGAAATCGAGGCTCGGCATACTTCTTCTTGAAGTGTTGCACCGGGTTGAGATAAATCTTGATGGCACTTTCATTGTCACACCAAAGAGGCACTTCGTCACAAATGACACCGTAATCCTTCAAAGTTTGCCTCATCCAAAGAAGTTGAGCACAACAACTACCGGCAGCCACATACTCCGCTTCGGTGGACGAGAGAGATACACAACTTTGCTTCTTGGAAGACCAACTCACTAAAGAGCAACCAAGTAATTGGCACCCTCCTGAGGTGGACTTCCTATCTACCTTGTCTCCCGCCCAATCTGAATCTGTATAGCCCAAAAGATCAAAGCTGGCTCCTCTTGGCTACCATAAGCCAAAGTTTGGGGTATGAGCAAAATATCGAAAGATTCTCTTGACTGCCACAAAGTGACTTTCCTTAGGTGCGGCTTGAAACCATGCACAAATACCCACACTTAACATGATATCTGGTCTAGATGCACAAAGGTAAAGCAAGGAGCCTATCATGGAGCGATATAGCTTTTGATCCACCGCTTCACCATTGGGATCAATGTCAAGTTGGCACTTGGTGGGCATTGGAGTGGGCGCCGTCAAGCCGTTATTCTCGTCAAACTCTACGTTACACGTCTCCTCAATGAGTCCGATGGACTTGTTGAGGACACGGTAAGCATGAGAGTTTGTAGCATAACCAACAAATATACCCTCACAAGCTCTAGCCTCAAATTTAGACAAACGAACACCTTTCTTGAGAATGAAACACTTCCACCCGAACACCCGGAAGTACTTGAGGTTGGGATTGTTACCGGTAAGTATTTCATAAGGAGTCTTGTTCAAGCCTTTGCGGAGATAGAGCCGATTGGATGCATGACATGCTGTGTTGATGGCTTCATCCCAAAAGTTGTATGGAGACTTGAACTCTGCCATCATGGTCCTTGCCGCATCCATTAACGTCCGGTTCTTCCTCTCCGCGACACCATTTTGTTGAGGGGTATATGGTGCAGAATATTGATGCTTGATCCCCTCATCACTAAGAAACTCATCCAAGGTGTAGTTCTTGAACTCGATGCCGTTGTCACTTCTTATTGTCAAGATCTTTGCATCATGTTGACGTTGAGCTTCATTTGCAAAGTCGATGACGGTTTGTTGAGTCTCACTCTTCCTCTTGAAGAAGTATACCCAAGTGTATCTTGAATAATCATCCACAATCACTAAGCAATACTTTCTACCTCCAAGACTATCAAAGGATGGAGGCCCAAAGAGATCCATGTGAAGGAGCTCCAAGGGTGTCTTCGAGTAGATGATAGTCGTGGGAGAGTGAGCCTTCTCATGAAGATTTCCTTCGATACAAGCACTGCAAGCATGATCTTTGGCAAAACTAACATTTGTTAGTCCACGGACATGGTCCCCCTTGAGAAGACTTTGCAAAGATCTCATATTGACATGCATGCCAAAGCCATCCCACATCAACTTTAGCCATTAGGTCGCGGTCTTAGTGGGTCGCTCCGAAAAGTTAATCACATAGAGACCATTCTCGACATGCCCAACAAAGGCTACTTTAAGAGTCTTGCTCCACAAGAGGGCCATGGTATCAATATCAAAGAAAGTGGCAAAGCCCATGAGTGCAAGTTGACGAACGGAAAGTAGATTGTAAGCAAGGGACTCAACAAGCATGACTTTCTCGATCTTTAGATCATGAGAAATGACAACCTTTCCAAGACCCAATACCTTAGAAGACTAGGCATCACCCCACTCGACGTTGGTGGGCATAGGAGGGATCTTGTGCACGTCCACCACCAAGTCCTTGCTTCCGGTCATATGATTTGTTGCTCCACTATCGAGAAACCATGATCCCCCATCGGAAGCAAACACCTACAAGAGATCAATGCTTGGTTTTAGGTACCCATTTTGTAATGGGTCCTGGGATGTTAGTAACAAGGGTCTTAGGAACCCAAATAGACCATTCAATGTACTCATAAGGAGAACCAACAAATTTAGCATAAACATGCCCATCACTAGCACGACACAACACATAAAAAGGGTTAAAGTCGCCGACTTTGTTGGAAGGGGTGGCATTGCCCTTTTTGACACCACCACCCTTCACATTGTTCTTATTCTCCTTAGGAGCACCCTCTCCCTCCTTCACAAAAGTTTGCTTGAGAGGAGGAGGTCGTTTGGCCTTGTCATTCTTATTCTTGTTCTTGGACTTGGGTGCGAACCCAACTCCCTCCTTGGCCACAACTTCCTTTTGATTGCGCAAAAGGTCATTGAGGTTCTTCTCACCTTGTATGCACGTCACAAGGCCTTTCTCAAGTTGATTCTTCAACTTGGCATTCTCCTCCACAAGATGCACATGCTCACAACACGGGTTAGTGGCATTTGCATTATCAATTAATACCATATGAGGAAAGGTGGCCTTTTCTTTGGTTAGCTTCACTTGGAGTTGATCATGAGACTCCTTGAGGCTAGCATGAGCACCCTTCAAGACCTTGTGGGCCTTGTCGAGTATATCAAACTCCTCCTTGAGTCTAACATGGTCAACACCAAGTTTAGCCTTCTCAAAAGTTAGCACACGAGATACAACAAGAGCATGATCATGATCTTACTTTAACTTAGCATGGTCATCATTGTGTGACTCCTCAAGAGCCAAACGATCTCCACACTCTTCCTCAAGAGCATTAGAGAGACCCAATATCTCATCGGCATAGTCAGGACTATGACCTTCCATCTTAAAGATGGTTTCTTCATGAGCCTCGATCATGTCATTGGCTTCACCAAGTTGTTCCAAGAGAGCAACAAAGTGCTTCTTGGATTTGCCCTTAAGCTTACTCATAAAAGACTCAAATTCATTTACTTCCTCATTAGACCCCTCACTTTCATCAATGCCATCCGTCAAGGAGGGATTAGTGATGATGGTAGTTTGATGTTGGGGGTTACCTTGTTGGTGGCTTTAGCCATGAGACACTTGGCAGTGATGTTCTCGTTGGGCGAGTCGAAGAGGGACACCCGTGGATTTGTGGCAATGGCAACCAAGGCCATGACCATGGATTCACTATCTTCATCATCATCGTCATCCTCATGGTACTCTTCTGGAACCACCAACCCTCGAGTAGGAGTCTTTTTGGTGAAGTTGTTCTTGTTTGGGAAGGACTTGGCTTTGTCTTTTCGGATGAGCTTGCCACCATTGTCTTCCTGCTTCTCGTAAGGACAATCCACAACAAAGTGGCTCACATTGCCACAATTGTAACATGTTCTCACACGTTTCTTGCCCTTGAACCCACTTGAGTTGTTCTTGTTGAAGTTGGGCCTTGGGTTCTTCCTGCTCGAAAATTGCCTTGAAGCAAGAGCCATGTGCTCATGGTAATCATATTTTGTATCTTCGGGGTTACTCTCCTCATCTTCCTCTTCTTCCTCTTCTTCCACAATAACCTTGGCCTTCAAAGCAAGGTTGGGATTCTTTGCTCTTTGAGAATGCAACACCGCGTTGTCGGCGGTCTTGTCCAAGATCCTCATTGCCACAAACTCATCCAACACTTCATTTGAGGTCAAGGAGTGGAAGTCCGGTCTTTGACGGATGACGGAGGGCATGGCCTTGTGGTAAGGCATCATTGCTTTGAGGAACTTGCACTTGATCCAATTGTCATCTGTGTCCTTGCTCCCATGATCTCGGAGTGCGACCGCGAGTTTGGTTACTCTCCGAAAGAGCTCAGAGGTTCTTCATCTTCTTTCATTACAAACTCATCGGCTTCATCTTGCACCACTTCATAGTTGGAGCGTTGAATGCTAGCGCTTCCCTTATAGAGAGAAACAACACAATGCCATGCATCTTTGGCCATGGCGAAGGGTCGAAGATGAGGGAGATCTTCAGGTGGAACCGCATCTTGAATGATGAAGAGAGCATTCTCATTGAATTGATTATCCAAGACTTCTCTCGGGGTGAAGTTGCTTCGGTATGTGGATGGAAACCTTCTTTAATGATTCTCCAAAGATTAGTATTCACATGATTTAAATGACGCTTGAAGCGATAAACCCAAGAATCAAAGTCCTCATTTTTCACAATCTTAGGAGGAGGACCGGCATGATTTAAATGAGTAGAGGGAATCGGTCCTCCATAAATTGGAGGTTCCACATTGGCAAAGATGCCGGTGCCATTTCTACCACTAGTAGAAGGACCCTTTTCACTAGTAGCCCCCCCCCTTGTCGGAGTTAGCATCCGTCACCTTGTTAGTGGGATCACCCACTTTCATTGGTGATGTAGATAGTTTAAATCCTTCTAAGAATTTATTAAACATGCTTTCAACCTCGGTTGTCATGGAGATATTCAATGTGTCCAAAGCCACATTGAATTCCTCACGAGAAACCGCGGTTCCCCCATCGGCCGTAGATGAGCTCGGATTCACACCGGAGTGCTCCTCCACACCGTCTACAGTGTCAACCATACTCTTCGGACGGCAAAGTCCTTAATATAGAGACGAGGCTCTGATACCAATTTAAAGGATCGATATAGTTGACTAGAGGGGGGGGGTGAAGCAAATAGGCAACTAACAATTTTTAGCTTTTCTTTACTAAATTAAACTTTGCATCAAAGTAGGTTGTCTAGATAAGCAACTAGGTGCGCAACCTATATGATGCAACAACAACAAGCACACTAGCAAGCAAGGGATACAACACACATAAGCTTGCAAAAGTAAAGGCATGAGATAACCAAGAGTGGAGCCGGTGAAAACAAGGATGTGTTACCGAAGTTCCTTCCTTTTTAAGGGAAGTACGTCTCCGTTAGAGCGGTGTGGAGGAACAATTCTACCTAAGAAGCCACTAGGGCCACCGCATTCTCCTCACGCCCTCACACAATGCGATATGCCGTGATTCCACTATTGGTGCTCTCGGAGGCAGCAACCAGACCTTTACAAACAAGGTTGGGGCTCTCTCCACAACTGAATTGGAGGCTCCCAACGAAACCATGGAGCTTCACCACAATAGAATATGGCTCCGAGGTGACCTCAGCCGTCTAGGGTGCTCAAGCACCCAAGAGTAACAAAATCCACACAAGAAAGTATGGGGAAAAAATCCTTTGGTGGAAGTGTAGATCTAGGTCTCCTCCTTCAATCCCTAGCACATCAACAAGTTTGAGTGGCTAGAGAGAGAGATCAGGCAAGAGAGCTTGAGAGCATTAATGGTGGAGTGAGAGAGGTAAGAGGTGAATGTGGTAGGTGGAAGAAGCACCCTTATATAGCAACCCTAAAAATCCAACCGTTACTGTGTTTTCTGTAATGTAGCGGTACAATCGCTCCTTGTCCCGGTACAACCGGGACTCACAGCTTACGTGCAGAACCCTACCAGGCGGTACAACCGGGCGACTAGGCGGTAGTACCGGTTTAAGAGAACAACCGGACAAACCACCCATCCACCGCTCAACCACCGCATAGAAACAGTAGGGAGTCACCCTTGAGTGCGGTAGTCAAGCGGTACAAGACTAGTGCAACTGCATGGCCTTGAGCACTCGGGTGGCTAAGTCCTGAGCGGTAGAACCACTCGGTACAGGACTGGTGCAACCGCATGGCCTTGAGCGCTCGGGCAGCTAAGTCCTGAGCGGTAGAACCGCTCCAGGCACCGGTGGTACCGGTACGACCAGACCAACCGGGCCACCACCGCCTGAGTACTGCATCAAAGCAGAAGTCTGACGGGTACTTGGGCGGTACTTGGCCGAAACAACTGCCATAGTCTTTGCTGAGCATTATGGCGGTACCACCACCCGGAAGCAGCGGTACAGCCGCTCGATCAAGACAAGTAAGTGTCAAGAACCAGCGGTACAACCGCTCCAGAGAGTGGTACAACCACTGGGAAGCCACAGAAGCAGTAGGATAATAAGGGAAAAACTCTCTCTCACAACTAAGAAAGGCAAGAGAGGGGAGAAGCAAGTGTATGTGAGAATATTCCCCCAACACCTTCCAATGAGAATTCCCTCTTGATAGTACGGGTTCCCTACAACCAAAGATATAAAAAGCATAGACAACACCGTCTTTGATATTTTCCTTCCAGAGAGAAACTCTATCCAATGAAGGCCTAACCACCGAGAACCTGAAGCACTTTAGCACAAGATTAGACCAACAAAGGGTTGTCATCATCATCCAAAACACAAAGTAGGGAAATTCCCTTACACAAAGAGAGAGCTTTGCTCATCTTCCTCCTCATGGAGATAATGACCTCCTAAGGGAGAAGATCCACTTGTGGATATCAAGGCCTCCTCTTGGAGAAGGATCCCCATCATAGGATCATCAAGACCTCTCTCCTCATAGGATTGGGATGAACTAGTACCTTGTGTCTTTCCCTTGTTGTCCTTGGATTCATTGTGACCTCTTGTGTGTTCTTGGATCTAGCATATGTGTGATTGGATCTAGTCAATTTGAGTGTTTCTCCTCTCTTGTGTTCTTCGTGTTCTTTGTGTTCTTGGGGATTTCCCCTCCAATTCGTGAAAGATCTTCCCTTAGGGTTCCACCCTACAACATCTTGGTACCATGAGCCATGGTTGATCACAAAATTGGAGCCCCTCTCTTTGTTTTCTAGCCTTGTTTTGTGTGATTTCGTCCTAAATTCAAAAATTCCCCACCAAAAATAGCCCCAATTTTTTTGTGATTTGTTGGTTTGATGAGGTTTTGTTGGATTTGGTCCATGGATTTGCTTGGTTTCAAGTGGATCTAGCTTTCCCCCATCTTTTCCCCACCATCCATCCCCAAAATCTCTCCAATTTTGCCCAAGAAGTATCCAATTTCCGCCACGAAATCGTGAAATTTCCGCCTACCCCGTGCCCACGGGCTCCCCACCCCATGCCCATGCCCCCCTGCGAAGTCTCTGGTGACCCCGTGTCCTCGGTATGTGTACCATGCGCACGGGACCCCGTGTCCACGGGCCCTGGACCCCGTGCGCTTTATGTTTTCGCCCATAACTTCCACATCTGGAGTCCGATTATCGCGTTCTTTAGCTTGTTGAGTAGCTATTGACATCCCCCATCCATCTAGATAGGTTCCAACACCATTTGACTCCACCAAATTTTTGACAACTTGGCATATTTGCCTAGGCCCTCCACCATAGCCTTCCGCAACCTAGCCCATTTTGCCCCATTTAGTAATTGTGGTTGTTTGAGTAGTGACTTGAGTCTCCTAAGGTGTTTCGGCTACTTAGGAGCGGTTGCTTCTTTATCAACCTCCGCCACCACTTCTGCATTGCCATCTCCGCTACCACCATTTGACTTTTTCGTATGATATTTTGAGTTTGCGGTTTTTACCGTTTCCTAAGGTGTTTCGGCTACTTAGGGATGGGTCTACTTCATCTTGGTATCTATGATTGGGAGTTCCGTTGCCGCAAGCCTCTATAGCCACGAAAAACCAATCCGGAGCCCGTTCCGGCACCCTGCCAGAGGGGGAAACCATCACCAGTGGCCATATTCATCATCCCGACATTCTCCATGATAAGGAGGGAGTAGTTCACCCTTGGGGCTGAGGGTATATACCAGTAGTTATGTGTTTGATCTCTCTCTCTCTTGTGTTTTTGATTTGGCACGATCTTGATGTACCGTGAGCGCTGTTATTATAGTTGGATCATATGGTGTTTCTCCCCCTCTACCTTATTATGATGAATTGAGTTTTACCTTTGAGGTTTCACTATTATCGGATTGAATACTATTATGGATTTGAGAACACTTGATGTATGTCTTGCGTGGGATACCCGTGGTGAAAATGGGTTGTTCTATTGATTCACTTGATTATGTTTGGCACTCAACTTGCGGATTCCTAGGTGACATTGGGGTAATCTATGCATAGGGGTTGATGCAAGTTTTTGTCCTTGTTTCTCCAGTAGAATCTTGGGACACTCTCTGAAGTTCTTTGTGTTGGATTGAATATTATGAATTCGAAGTTGTTTGATGCATATCGTATAATTGACTCATGGATACTTGTGGTGACATTGGAGTATCTAGGTAACATTAGGGTTGATTGATGTGTCTTATATGGTGTTATTTTACTACAAACTCTAGGGCTGTTTGTGACACTTATAGGAATAGCTCAACGGATTGATCAGAAAGAATAACTTTGAGGTGGTTTCATACCGTACAAGCAATGTCATCTTATGTTCTCCGCGATAGGAACTTTGGAGTGACTTTTTTCGCACATTGAGGGATTATCATATGATCTAATTATGTTATCATTGTTGAGAGAACTTGCACTAGTGAAAGTATGAACCCTAGGCCTTGTTTCCATGCATTGCAATACCGTTTTTAGTCACTTTTGTTACTCCCTACTTTGCTATTTTTATATTTTCAGATTACAAAAACCTATATCTACCATCCTTAATGCACTTGTATCACCATCTCTTCGCCGAACTAGTGCACCTATACAATTTACCATTCTATTGGGTGTGTTGGGGACACAAGAGACCCTTTGTTATTTGGTTGCAGGGTTGTTTGAGAGAGACCATCTTCATACTACGCCTCCCACGGATTGATAAACCTTAGGTCATCCACTTGAGGGGAATTTGCTACTGCCCTACAAAACTCTGCGCTTGGAGGCCCAACATGAGTCTACAAGAAGAAGGTTGCGTAGTAGACATCAAGCCCTTTTCTGGCGCCGTTGCCGGGGAGGTGCGTGCTTGAAGGTATATCTTTTTAGATCTTGAAATTGAATCTATTAGCTTCTTTTTTATCACTAGTTTGGTTTATAAAAGTAAACTACAAAAAAATGGAATTGAGGTTGCCTCATATGCTTCATCTTTTTATTATCTTTCGTGAAAATGATGGAAAGGAAATTGTGCTCAAGTGTTAGAAGAAGAAGTCTATAGAATGTTTGACACTAAAGATTTGAATGATGAGCATGATTGTAATGTTGTTAGTTTGAATTCTTTGAATATCGATGATGCTAATGATATGCAAAGCTACAAGCTTGGGGATGCTATGTTTGATGAAGATGATATTTTTACTCCCCCAAGTTTTGATGAGCAAATTTATTATGATGATAGCATGCCTCCTATTTATGATGATTATGTTGATGAGAGTGGATTTGGAGAGGTCATGACTTTATTTAGTGATGAATCCACTAATTCGGAAGAGGTTCCAATTGATTATGAGAACAAAGTTGCTACCTACGATGATTATTGTGATGACATGTATGCTATAAAGAATAATGATAACCATGAAACTTATCATCATGATTTTAATTTTCAATTGGATTATGCCTCACATGATAGGTATTTTGTTGAATTTGCTCCTCCCACTGATGACCCACAAGTATAGGGGATCTATTGTAGTCCTTTCGATAAGTAAGAGTGTCGAACCCAACGAGGAGCAGAAGGAAATGACAAGCGGTTTTCAGTAAGGTATTCTCTGCAAGCACTGAAATTATCGGTAACAGATAGTTTTGTGATAAGATAATTCATAATGGGTAACAAGTAACAAAAGTAACTAAGGTGCAGCAAGGTGGCCCAATCCTTTTTATATCAAAGGACAAGCCTGGACAAACTCTTATATAAAGCAAAGCGCTACCGAGGACACATGGGAATTGTCGTCAAGCTAGTTTTCATCATGCTCATATGATTCGCGTTCGTTACTTTGATAATTTGATATGTGGGTGGACCGGTGCTTGCGTACTGACCTTCCTTGTATAAGCATCCCACTTATGATTAACCTCTCTCACGAGCATCCGCAACTACGAAAGAAGAATTAAGGTAAACCTAACCATAGCATGAAACATATGGATCCAAATTAGCCCCTTACGAAGCAACGCATAAACTAGGGTTTAAGCTTATGTCAGTCTAGCAACCCATCATCTACTTATTACTTCCCAATGCCTTCCCCTAGGCCCAAATCATGGTGAAGTGTCATGTAGTCGACATTCACATAACACCACTAGAGGAGAGACAACATACATCTCATCAAAATATCGCACGAATACCAAATTCACATGATTACTTATAACAAGACTTCTCCCATGTCCTCAGGAACAAACGTAACTACTCACAAAGAATATTCATGTTCATAATTAGAGGGGTATTAATATGCATTAAGGATCTGAACATATGATCTTCCACTGAATAAACCAACTAGCATCAACTACGAGGAGTAATCAACACTACTAGCAACCCACATGTACCAATATGAGGTTTTGAGACAAAGATCAGATACAAGAGATGAACTAGGGTTTTAGAGGAGATGGTGTTGGTGAAGATGTTGATGGAGACTGACCCCCTCTCAATGAGAGGATCGATGGTGATGACGATGGCAATGATTTCCCCCTCCCGGAGGGATGTTTCCCCGGCAGAACAACTCCGCCGGAGCCCTAGATTGGTTCTGCCCAGGTTCCACCTCGAGACAGCGGCGCTTCGTCCTGAAAGCTTCCTTATGATTGTCCAGGGCAAAAGACACCATATAGCATAAGATGGACGTCGGGGGCCTCCCAGGGAGCCCACGAGGCAGGGGGCGCGCCCAAGGGGGATAGGGCGCACCCTCCACCCTCGTGGATGACTGGTGCCCCCCCTCTGGTGCTTTCTTCGCCCAATATTTTTAATATATTTTGATACTGATTTCCATGGAGTTTTAGGACTTTTGGAGTTGTGTAGAATATGTCTCTAATATTTGCTCCTTTTCTAGTCCAGAATTTCAACTGCTGGCATTCTCCCTCTTCATGTAAACCTTATAAAATAAGAGAGAAAAGGCATAAGTATTGTGACACAATGTGTAGTAACAGCCCATAATGCAATAAATATTGATATAAAAGCATGATGCAAAATGGACGTATCAACTCCTCCAAGCTTAGACCTCGCTTGTCCTCAAGCGAAAGCCGATATCGAAAAATATCACTACAAAAAAAATACACTTCCGTGATGATACATGTTTGTCATAGTAGGTCGCGTTCTTTGTCATGCATGTACATCCATGACGATTTTATGACAGAATCAAGATAGTCATACATGTGCTGTCGTAGAAGTGCTCCATGACATTACCAAAATTATCATCACAGAAGTGTCCACTTCCATGACAATAAATCGCGCGTCACAGAAGTGATTTCGTAAAGGGTGACCAACACGTGGCATCCACCGTAACAGAACGCCGTTAAGCTATCGGGTCCAGTTTTGGATCCGATAACCCGTTAACAGCCTGGACCAATGGGGATTTTCGACGCGTAAAATCATCATTGACCGCAGGAAACACGTGTTGCCTCACCGTTGGGACAGATGTCATCCACTCATTGGACAAGAGGCGCATATGATAGGTCGACATGTGGCACGGCCCAACAGTGGCCCATTCCGATAAAAAGGTCGGCCCAGTAAAAATTAGCAGGCCGGCCCATATAAGGCCTACTTGTGTCAGGTCCATTTAAGCCCACGACCCATACGAGATGTGCCAATTCGGCCCGTCAATGGCCCGTTAAAGATTTGACACCATTGCAGCCCATCGTCAGTTCGAGCCCGTTAACAGCCCGCTATATATTTGGGCTCAATATCGGCCCGATGAGATTTCGGCCTGTTAACGGCCCATTCAATGGATGGGCCAATTTTCAGGATGTACATCTTTCGGCCTTTTAGCGACCCATTTAAATGTTGGGCTAATTTCCGGCCCGGTGTGTCTTTCAGCCTATTGACGGCCCATAAATCTGATGGGCCATTTGTAGTCGGACCTGAGTTTCGGCCTTTTAGCGGCCCATTTAAGTGTTGGGCCAATTTCTGGCCCGGTGTCACTTTCAGCCTGTTGACGGCCCATAAATCAGTTGGGCCATTTGTAGTCGGACCTGAGTTTTGGCCTTTTAGCGACCCATTTAAGTGTTGGGCCAATTCCCGGCCCTGTGTGCCTTTCGGCCTGTTAACGGACCATAAATGAGTTGGGCCATTTGTAGTCGGACCTTAGTTTTGGCCTTTTAACGGCCCATGCCCTTCATGGTCCAATACCAGCCCGGTTTCTCTTTCGGCCTGCTAAAGGCCCACAACACAGTTGGGCCATTTACAATACGACCTGACTTTCGGCCTCTTAGCGGCCCATGCTCTTCATGGTCCAGTACAAGCCCGCTGTCTCTTTCGGCCTGCTAAAGGCCTACAGTATAGTTGGGCCATATGTAGCCCAAACTTAGTAACGGCCTGTTAACGGCCCGTGAAATAAATTGGGGCCACCTGTTGCCCGCTTCGATGTCGGCCTGTTAACGACCCGGGAGGTAAGAGGGCCGACCATTAACTTTCGGCCTAGTAACGGCCCATTAACTTAATGGGCCCACTAAAGTTCGTACATGTCTTTAGGCCAAATTAGATAATTTGAGCCCATTACGACGAGCAATTATGCACAGGACCAAAACCGATCAAGCAAAGGTACGACATACAGGGAATAACGTTGCACATCCAGCATATATTACAGGAAATTACATCCACTGGGCAATCAAAGATTGATGCCAGTGCAAATAAATGAGCAGAACCTAACCATCTACAACGTCACAATCTGCAACCTCAGCACAGATGACGCCCATAAGCATGTGGGCAAGTTCTTGCTGCTTTGCTACACTGTCTCTGAAAACATTGATCAGTTGTTGTGTCGCACGACTCTGCACCTCTGATTCATCCACCATTTCCATCATTGCTTCAGCCATTAATTGGTTCACAAACATACATTTATTCCGTTGCATTCGAGACAGAGGATACTGAACAGATTCAGATGGCGATTTTGGCAGGCTTGTATTATTGATAGTGGAGAGTGTCTCGACCACTGCATCATAACATAAATTAGGACGGGAACCAAACAGATTAATCATGAGTTATTGCCATATTACCTGGCCTAGATTTACTGGAAAGAAACAATGGGGTTGCCTTGCTGTTTTCAGAGTTTGTCTTCTTATCTTCAGCAGCCTGCACAAAATTAACACACTAGCATTGCTATCATTGGCCAAGTCAGATAATAGGAAAGCAACATTGACACAACGAACGTTTGGGCAACTAGCCTACACCAAATTAACACAATATGGCACAGCTATCATCAGCCAGGTAAGGTAGTACGAAAGCAACATTGACACAATGAATGAATGGGCAACCAGAGAAGCACTACAATTCAGTAATGTGCGTGATATGAGATAGTACATTCATGCAGCTCAGTATGCAAAACTACCAGGCAGTTTTCCTTACAAAAATCAACATTGGCGCCTTTAACATTTTGCTACAACTAATTTTAGATCAGATAAAGGTTAGATTCACGCCGATTAACAAAATACATGTTGATGTAAAAATATAGTGATATACAACAGGTACTTACATCAGCATTGGAGCACAGAGAATTCCCGCAAGATATTTTCCTCGAATACGATCCCAATGGAGGAAGTCTTCTATCGTTTAACCTTATTTTCTAAAAGAGAGATGGGTAAGAAACATGTAGAAAATATGATCAGAATGCTATAAAATTTCATGATGCGAGGATACGCACACGCTTCTTAGAATGGAGTTGACATTCTTTTGCTGGACTGGAGCGGACTAGTTCTTTGGCCACTGGAATCTGCTTATTATCAGTGGGAGTTGGGTTTCTCTGTGCTGGAGCAGTATCTATGAAAAATGGAGTTGGTTTATTATCTCCTGGCGTTTGGATCTTTTGCAAAGACCTGGTTTGTAACCCTTCAGATTCTAACATAGCCGTCTTCCCCTTGCATGCCTTATATAGAAGAATGGTGATTCAGTTATAAAACATGCTACAACAGAGATGGAATAGGTACTGAAGAATAGAAAGGCATGACATATTGACATGTATTCCCTCCATCCGGAAATAAATGGATGGGTCTAGGCGTATTTCAGTTCTAGATACATCCAGTTTTATCCATTTCTGCGACATTTAATCCGGACGGAGGGAGTATGATGTAAGAGCTAGGGATACGACAGGACAACACAGTAAAAAAACACTGAAAAACCCACTGCAGAACCAAAGTATTCAAACCCACTGATATGAGATAGTACACTCATGCAGCTCAGGATGCAAAACTACCAGGCAGTTTTCCTTACAAAAATCAACATTGTGGCCTTTAATCATACATTTTGCTACAACTAAATTTAGATCAGATAAAGGTTGGATTCACGCCGATTAACAAAATACATGCTGATGTAAAAATATAGTGATATACAACAGGTACTTACATCTACATTGGAGCACAGAGAATTCCTGCAAGAATCTTTCCTCATAAACGATACCATTGCAGAAATTCTTCTATCTGTTAAGCTTATTTTCTAAAAGAGAGATGGGTAAGAAACATGTAGAAAATATGATCAGCATGCTATAAAATTTCATGATGCAAGGATACGCACACGCTTCTTAGAATTGAGTTGACATATTTTTGCTGGACTGGAGCGGACTAGTTCTTTGGCCACTGGAATCTGCTTATTATCAGTAGGAGTTGGGTTTCTCTGTGCTGGAGCAGTATCTATAAAAACTGGAGTTGGTTTATTATCTCCTGGCGTTTGGATCTTTTGCAAAGGCCTTGTTTGTAACCCTTCAGATTCTAACATAGTCGTCTTCCCCTTGCATGCCTTGTATAGAAGAATGGTGCTTTAATTATAAAACATGCGACAACAGAGAGATGGAATAGGTACTGAAGAATAGAAAGGCATGACATATTGACATGTATTCCCTCCATCCGGAAAAAATGGATGGGTCTAGGCGTATTTCAGTTCTAGATACATCCTTTTTTATCCATTTCGGCAACATGTAATCCGGACGGAGGGAGTATGGTGTAAGAGCTAGGGATACGACAGGACAACACAGCAAAAAAACACTAGTTGAATGTAAAACTATATGCTAGCGGAATACGTACAGAAATAACTAAGGCAACATACACGTGTATGATTGGGAAAATAAGATGGCATTGCAACAGAGCACTAGAACAACACTTCAATGTAAAAAAACATGGTATGGCAGACAGATGAAGTACATACTGATGAATAACAATGCATAAGATATTCAGAAGCATGATGTCCAAATTAAGCAGATGGCATTGCGATAGAGTAGAATGACAGTACTTGAATTTGAAAACATGTTATCATGAATGGAATAGGTACTGAAAAACAGGAAGGCATGACATATTTACATGCATGATCAGCATGCTAAGCACATGGCATTGCAACAGAGTAGATACACTCCAGGACATTATATGCATGTTGTACCCATATCACAGGCCAAGTTAGAGCAAGGACCTTGTGGGGTGAAGAGGATTCATCATCTTTCTGCAAGTCTTCTGAAGAACTGCCTTTACATGTTCCATCATATTGGGTATCATTGACATCAAGTTTATTGGCCTTTACATTGCTCCGTGAGGTTCTTGTGGATATATCAGTGTGTGCAATTATATCTGACATGCATGGAAGACAACTAGTAGTTAGATTTATGTAATGAGTGCCTGTAGGAGACGACATAAATAGTAGGACTGGGGTTAACTAGCAGCAACAGGTCTCATAAACTAAAGGGAGAACACAGATGAAAGCTACAGAATATGTATCGTTTGTACTCGAGATTAACTAGATGGCACACAAAAGTATTAAAGAACAACATAGGTAATACTAGAAGTGGTATAATACTATAATCACCAGCCTGTGGGATAGCATTGGCTGATGGATGATAACTATGGAACAGCGTTACCTAAAGAACAAGTATCTTAGCTGAACTATGGAACAACGTGAACTCCTGAACAAGACCCGTAAGAGATCAGCATGAATATACAGTGAAATGTGATGATCTATTTTCCATGCTTAGATGAATAACAAAGCCATAAATGTTGCACACAAGTAAGATGAGGGTACAACCTATCTGGCTGCCATCCATAGGAGTGAGCATCATGTGCTGACTTGTCGATGGCCCTGCAGTTGTTGTGGCTGTCCATGTCGGGCACGCGCATTCGATGCAGGGAACTGTTGAGTGGGGACTATAGCTCCCTTCTGGTGTATGCTTCCCTTGTTGGAGCAGCTGCGGTGAGTCGGAAGACGGTGTGTCTGAAGATGCAGATAACGCATAATGTTAAGAACGACATATCTCTTTGATCTGAAGAAATACACTAAGAGATCAACAGCAAGGTACAAGAGTGGTCACACGTCTGTTGACTGAAGACTAAATTGGGTTCACAAGATTTTATTTTATTTTGGTACTATCCGATCTACGCCGGATGGCTTGATGGCCGTCTTGTGCCTCCCGGATGACACTGTTCGGAATCTTCCCCGAAGAGCCAACGACCAACGGCAGAGCAACCTGCCTCCGTTATCCGTGGCCCCAGCCAAAACCCCGCTCCCCGCCCCACCGCACTACCGTGGTTGCACCGCCCCGGGCCAATCCACAAAGACTCCCCGTCATCCAGATCCGGCGGCGGCAGTACCTTCAACCCACACAACTCTAAAAGATAGCCATCTAAGCGCTGCTTCCGTGGCGAACTGGCGGCCCTGCACCCTTACGTTAGACACCAGCCAACCGGCAGCCTAGGAGCTCTGCCGCCTTGAGGGGTGCTGCTTCCCATTGGGAATCGATTGGCCCAGAATAAAAATTCAGACAACTGACGCCTAAATAAAGTGATTTGAGATGAGGGTGCGACCTATCTGGCGGCATGGTGAAGTAGGCAGGTCCAGCTGCCGAGTCGGTGAGGCCAGCGCGGTTGCGGTGGCGACCAGTGGCAGGGAAAGAGCGATGTCGCGACGGTCGACGGCGACGCGGAAGCAGCGCCAGGACTCTGGACGGATCCGAAGTTGGAGCCGCTCTGGCGCTGTGAACAACGGCAGGAGTGAATCGGCTCCGGTACGGTTCACGCGGCCGTCTTCGAGGCAGCACCAGCAGCACGGAGTAAGAGGCACACAGCCCAGTGCATGACGGCAAATGGGCAACGTCTCCGACATTAGGGAGGAGGGTGGCTGTGAAATTGGTGCGGTGGGGGGCGCGACGGAGGTAGGGCTGAGGTTTCGCGACTCGGGAGAAGGGAGCTTCCTGGGGAGAAGGTGATTTGGCGCCCATGAGGTATGAATGGGGGCGGGCGGGGAGGGGGGGGGGAATTGGGAGGGGAGTGGAACCATGTCTTACAGACACATTTGTCTGAAATGTGAGGGGGAGTTACAGTTCTACCCTTGCCTATAGGCTTCTCGGCTTGGGTCTGTGTACTGAGGGTCGGGGATAGTAGAGTAACTTAGCTTCTCCCCAAATAGTGGGCGGGAGCGATTTCGGGTGAGGAGGGCGTGTTTTGAACTATAGTGGGCGCGAGCGATTTCAGGCAAGGAGGGTGTGTTTTGAACTATAGTGGGGCGAGCGATTTCGGGCGAGGAGAGCATAATTTGAAATAGTGGGCGCGAGCTATTTCGGGCGAGGAGAGCGTGTTTTGCCGACCATGGTTTACGAATTATTCGGCACATGTCATTTTGGCCAAGGAGAAGGCGCGCTTGGATGAAGTTACGAACCTACCCTCGATGTACAACGGGCCAATTGATGCGTGTCCCACATAGGACGGTAATTTCACGTCTCCCATTTATTTGCTCGGGTGAATTCCACCGAGCAGAGAGGATGTTTAACGGTTCGTTCAAATTTTGGGAGAACGAGCATCCACGTCTACCTTACCAAGTTGATTCGAATCAAATTTTGAAATATTAGCTTGCCACTTCTTTTTTAGATGGAGAGATGATGCTCGGGAGTAATGTGTTTTTACATGCTCGTTGCTAGCGATTTACTATATGACAAATAGTTGACAAACTCAAAAACGCGAATCAAACCCAAAATGAAATATCTCGATTCAATGAAATAGCTCGTTCAGTAGGTCAAAATAGTGAACTAAATCCAAAATTGAACACCTCAATCGAGTAGCATGTTGTACAGTATTATAGTACTCCATGAACATGTTGAAAGTCAAATTAATGAACTTGTTTGATATACGCATATATCCGTTCATGTGTGGATTGCAGAGAACATGTTCTCCAATTTAAATATTTGAATGCAAGTTTATATCGAAACATGGTTTATATCAGTCTTTGATGCATAAAACGCGACCTCCCCTCTCCCGGACTCCTGTTCTCTCTCTCTCTCTCCTCTCCTCTCTCTCTCTCTCTCTCTCTCTCTCTCTCTCCAATAATCTTCAATTCTGTCGCACGCATCCGACACAAAAACCTTGTTGGTCCATCTCCCTTTCTCTCCATCTCTCTCTCTCTCTCTCTCTCTCTCTCTGTGTGTGTGTGTATGTGTGTGTGTGTGGGGGGGTTTCTTTCTATTTTGCATGCATATATACACCATCTATAGGTCTCTCTCGCACACTATGTATGATACTCTAGCTAGTCCAAGCTAGATATCTTGGGTGCACTCATCGTACGCACACAAATTCCTTGGCTCTTTGCCCGTAACTCTCTCACGCACCACTATGTTGTCTCGGAGCTCTCCCCCCTCTCTCAAACTCTCCATCCACCTGGGTCACACATACACATGCATATCTCACTCGCACTCGATAGGCCCATCTAAAACTCTATCTCTCTCCCTCGTTCTCTCTCCATCTCACACGCACACACACACAATCTCATGCCCAGCTAGCCAAGTATGATGGTCTCTCACTCAATTGTAGGCACACGCAGTCCCCCCTATATGTATATGACTAGCTAATCTTAGTCTCCATCACAAACATGTGCATGGTCTATCTCGATTTCTCTCGGGGCATCTTTCTATCGCGCACGCACTCCCTCGATCTCCCACCCATATAGTCCCCTCACGATCTCGAGGGGATCTCTCTATCACAAACACACCCTCTCTCCCTCCCCATGCGTCCATGCCATCCATGTGTCCCTCTCGACCTTTTTTCCTTGTTGGCCAGACCTCTATTGGACATGTGCTACAGGGGTGTCTCTCTCCGTTGCAAACAATCACACACTAGCTATCTTCGTGTATCTCCTCGCCTCGCTTTTCCATCTCGGAGATGCATGCGTGATATGTTCGCATAAGAAACGAAAAAACACACACTCTCTCTAATTTATCGTTTGTTGTCACTTTCTCTTTCACACACATACTCTTTTTGCACACTTACTCATTCTCCTTCACACGCACTTGATCTGTCTCGACTGAGGCACTCTCCTCGGTCCATAGCATATAGATTTATTGAAAAGTCAAACATCACAAAGTTTGACCATGTACGTGGAGAAAAAGAATTACATCTAGTACGGCAAACATATACCATTAGATTCACCATGAGATGTAGTTTTGTATGATGTATCTTTGGTATTGTAGATATAAATAACATTTGCGTAAACCTGATCAAAGTTTCCAAAGTTTGACTTCTAAAAAATTTACATGCACTGCATTATCGAGCGGATGGAATATCTCTTTCCCCCTCTCAGCTATCTGACGCACCACTCAGCCTTATCGGGGCTCCTCAATCTCTCTCAAACTTCATTGGTCAGTTTGGACCTGACCCTCATGCCTTGATGGCCGGTACTGCCTGGTGTGGACGTGAGATGTAAAATATTTCTGCCTGGCCAGGCTTGTGTGGTGCTGAAGCGTTTGGTTCATGCCTGGGCCAGGCAAAGCATCAACGTCCCATCAATCAATCCATGCATCAATTATTTAATGCTAATATCCATCCATGTTGCTGTTAGCCTCGTGGCCGCACGACCAGGCACGGCCAGGCGTTCGAAATCGGTCGCCTGGGCCAGGCTACTTGCAGTGTCTGGAGTTCAGCCAGGCTAATTAAAGTGCAAGGGAACCCAGGCCAGGCGGGCTTTCTTTTTCACAGGGTAGCAACCAAACAAGCGTGCATGAAATCCAGCCACAACCCCAGGCCAGGCAAAAGATGCTCAGGACGCAAGCCAAATTGGCCTTATATCTCCCTGGTTCACACATACACATGTCTCGCTCGCGCTATACATATAGACCCATCCAACACTCTCCGCCCTTGTTCTCTCTCCATGTGACACGCACCCCCCTAAGTACCATAATCCCTCACTCCATCATAGGCGCAAGCACTCCCCCCCTCCTAAGTATGATTATCTCTTACTAGCCATCAGGAACACACGTATTGTCTCCTTCCATCCATACGTCTATCTCGATATCTCTCGGGGCATCTTCTATCGCGCACACACCTTGTCACTCGATCTCCCACCCATGTAGTCCCATCACGATCTCCAGGGGATCTCTCTATGACAAACATACACTCTCTCCTCCCCATGTCTGCATTTTCTCCGTACGTCTCTCTCGACCTCTCTCCCTTGTTTGTCAGACCCCTCTTGGCCACGTGCTAGGGGTCTTGCTCTCTCGGTTCCAAACAACCACACACTATCTCCTCACCTTGCCTCCGTTGTCGAAGATGCATGTGTGATATGTTTGCATAAGACACGCACGCTTTTTCTCTACTTTTATCGTGTGTTGTCCATGTCTCTTTCACACACGCACACACACTTTTTTCACTCACTCTCTCTCTCTCTCTCTCTCTAGTTAGGGACTCTGTCACGTCCATAAGCATATGGATGTTTTGAAAAGTCAAACCTCAGAAAAGTTTGACCAGGTATATGTGGAGAAAAACATTTACATCTGGAACGATCATTAGATTCATCACAACATGTACTTACTTCATACTATCATTTATCTTTGGTATTGTAGATATAAGTAATTTCTTTATAAACTTGGTCAAAGTTTCAAAAGTTTGACTTAAAAAAATGTTGGAACTACATTATCGAACGGAGGGAGTAGCTCTTTCTCTCTCTCTCTCTGCTATCTCTCACGGGCCTCCCCTCTCACTCGAACTCTCTATACCGACGGATTATACGCTCACTGTGTCAGCGTATAGCTCCGTATATTGTTTAGTTGACCGGTCAACCAATCCACATGCTGCCTTGTCAGCTCGTGTTCTGTATCTTCGTGTGCTGGCCCATGTGGCAGTGGGTGAAAATAAGTAAACTAGAGGCCCATCTGACACGCGGTGAAGTAAACAAAGTTGAAACCACTCGGGGTAGCACCCCGCACGCTAGTAAATTGAGGGCGCATTGAGGACAAACTTCTTGCGCGCGAAGGACGCACTCGCGCACAATTCACCACTGCGCGGCGGCATGCACAGAAGGACGCACTCGCGCACACCCAGCACACAACACACACCAGCACACGTGTACACCGGCGTCGCCGCCGGTTGAGATGGACGGCGAGGCAGCCAACAAGCGGAGGCGGCTCGAGCCAAAACCGCATCCGGCGAGCCTGGACTTCATCAGCAGCCTCCCCGACGACATGCTGCTCGTCATCATCGGCCTCCTCCCCACCAAATCTGCCGTGCGGACCGCCCTGCTCTCCCGGCGGTGGCGCCCCCTCTGGCGCTGCGTCCCCCTCAACCTCACCGTCGACAGCTGCCTCTGCGACGGGGATTGCAAACGCATGGCCGCAGTCTCCAAGATCCTTTCATCGCACCCTGGGCCAGCCAGACGCCTTGACATCCGCATGTTCAGTACCAACTGCAAGGTCCAACCCAAGTTCGACGAGTGGTTCTTATCCCCCGCCCTAGATCAGCTCGAGGAGCTCAGCTTTGAAGCTGGACGATGTCGCTCTCTGCCGCCGTCCGCGCTCCGCCTCACGCCAACGCTGCGCCGCGCCAGCTTCAGCTCCTGCTATCTTCCCCAGATTAATGCCGCGCCCGCCCTTCTTCTCCCTCAACTCAAGCAGCTCGACCTCTTCGACGTTGTCATCTCGAAGAAGGCTATGGAGCACCTGCTCCGCAGCTGTACTGCGCTCGAGTACCTTCGTCTTGAGCAGATCCACGGGTTCATTAGCCTCCACATCGCCTCGACGAATCTCCGATGGATTTATGTGTCTTGCTGGCCCCGCAACAAGACATCAATTGGGAAGAGATCACTCCAGCTGTTCCACGTTATGGTCATTGAGAATGCGCCTTTCCTTGAGAGATTGCTTGTATCGGATCTAGAAGGTCCAACAAAAATCAGGGTCATTGACGCGCCGAAATTGACAGCGTTGGTGTACTCGTCTGCCAAATTCTCCGAACTCTTTATTGGATCCGTAATCGTTCAGGTACAACACTCATCTTCTTCTCCGTCTTCTTGAAATTCACATTTTTAAATTTCTTCTTGATGTATTTACGACCGTCTTCCAGAAAATGATTCCCACAAGCTTGACCCAGTCCATGCGCACAGTGAAGATCTTAGCACTAAAATCTATCGGCCCCAATCTGGATCAAGTTGTTGGATTCCTTACATGCTTTCCGTGCACGGAGAAGCTACTCATCGAGGTGAAACTTCTTTCCTATAAGTAAACGGTAATCACAACGTAGCTCAATTTTTTCGTAATTTTCCCAAATTACGATGACAAGTGTAGTGTTCAAAACTGCATCTACGCACTGCACCGAAAGAAATGTTTTTAGTATTTTTTCTCACGTGATCACCTGCATCGTTTTTATGCTGTACTACTATAGTAGCCTAGGCTAGTCATAGTGGAAAGTAACTTAGACTACTCCAGTAACTCTATGGTTACCCTAAGAGCAAGTACTACCTCCGTCCTGGTTTACTCTTCCAATTTTGTAGTATCAAAATTTGACCATAGATTTAACTGACAAAATGTTAATGCATGTCACTAAGAACTATATCGTTGGATTCGTATTTGAACATAATTTCAAATGGTGTAATTTTTAGTGACATGCATTGGCATTTTCTTAGGTAAATCTATGGTCAAAATTTTATACTAAATACGAGGTAGTATTCCCTCTGTCCCAAAATTCTTGTCTTACATTTGTTTAGATACGGATGTATCTAACACTAAAATGTAACTAGATACATCCGTATTTAGACAAATTTAAGACAAGAATTTTGGGACGGAGGGAGTACAAAAGTGGGCTATGTAGGCCAAAACATGTGCCAAATTCACTTGTGATGCATTTGGCATCGATGCCCCTCCATTGCTCACCTGGTGCCCCAATCTGGATCACCTACTTTGCTCCGGTGCCAAATTAACTCACGCAATGAAAAAACACTGCGTGGGAGAGAGAGAGGACTGAGGCAATAAAAAACACTTGTTTGGGAGAGTGAGAGGCTGGTGTAGTTGGTTTGATTGATTTGTTTATACATGTGGGTCTGTGTGCACAGCGGTGCCAACTCTCTCACATCGCGAGAGCGGTGCCAAAATCTTTTGATTTGACATCGATGCGTATTATGTGGCATACTTTTGCGAAATATGGCATCGGCCACATAGTGGAAGGCAACAAATGCCCAAGCTCTTCACGTGCTCCTAGTTAAATGAGAGGAAACGGAAAGAAAGAGAGAGAAAGAGAGAGAGAGAGTGAAAAAATATCACTAGCCAGCCAACCCTATCGTATGAGCGAATGATATTGGTACCTCTTGATGACACGGAAACCTTATGCAGCCAGCTGCTCTAATATGTTCTCTTCTTTTGCAGATAAAAAAAGACCCGAAAGTGAAAAATGTGCTGCACTATAACAATCTCATCGAATGCCTTGATCTCCATCTTACAGAAATTGATTTGATCGACTACCGAGGCAGCACATCTGAGATTAAATTGGCCAGGTTCTTTGTTCTGGAGGCAAGTGTGCTCAAGGTAATGAGGTTTGGCGTTCTCTGGCGCAACAATGAATGGCGTGCTGATCACCGCAAGCGTCTAAGCCTAAATGACAAAGTCTCCGCAGAAGCTGAATTTGTTTTTGAAACATCAAGTGGCCAGAGACTCGAAAACTTATTTGCCCATTAGTGACTTGTCAGGGCGGTGGATTTTAGTTTGTACGATAATGCTGCATCCACCTAAAGTAACGAAAGTTCTTACGTAAACTTCCTAGTAATTCCCTCTTCGTAGGTGCAGCATTACTCCTAACATTTGTAATATCAGTTTGAAACTTGTAATATTGCCGTGTCCTATTCCTGCGTTTTCAAAATCCTGCGAATCAAACAGGTCCTGAGTTGGTGATGATGTTGTGCCTCCCATCTTTCACCAATAGCCGTCGGATCTAGATCTGACGCATACAAACCAAGCTTCTCCATTTTTGCAAAAAGATGCCCGCACTTGTTCCCTATTTACAAACAACTCCTTGTCTCTCACAATCAGCCTTATCTCCTCCCCACCACATCTAGAAGGCCGTGGAAAAATCTGGCGCGATGGCCGCTGCCGGAGCCGTCCACCCCCAATCTTGGTGTTCCGTGCAATGCACGGGCATCTACGCACGGGAAATTATGTCGAACAGGGCTAGTTGTAAGCAGGCTAGCTCTACAGCCATGATGATAGTGACTGCAGACGGTGAGGCTGACTATGGTATGCCGAACACGGCGCCTATACTCAGGTGTCATCTCCGGCGCAGGGTCTTGTCACTTCACTGTGAGGAGCAGCACGTAATAATTTGACCAACGGGTAGTACAGTGCTAGTACTCCTACTACTACATTGGTAGTACTACTACTAGTACTAGTAGCACCACCGTCTGGATTTAGGAGTACTACCACGTCCATCTGGATTTTAGTATTTGACTAGCAATATCTAGTAATGCATGTCACAAAAAATGTACTACTCCCTCTGTAAATAAATACATGGTGTTTTATTCCTATCGGCGAGAGAACTTAATGTTTTTTGCTAACTAGAGTACTAATAGGATTACATGCAATGAACTAAACACTGCATGTCATGTTTGGTAGTCTCAAGTCATTGAAAGCATGCACGGCCCACATCTCTCATTGGTTGATATGTCACGAAATAAGAAACAAGGAGGGAGTTAATGCACCGTGCCTAAGTGTTTTGGGATTATTTGGTTTTCGTAAGGTGACTTACACAACATTTTTGTTTACATGCATTAACATTTTATTAGTTAAATCAAAGGTCAAAACTTGGCGCAAAATGCAAAGGGGACCAATAAACCAGTAAACATCAAACTTCTCTCGTTTGGCCCCAACTAGAGGTCCGGTGAGATGACTATACTGCACCGGCACGGAGGGGGACGCAGCTTCATTGACTTACGGCAACTGCCTTTGGGTGAATGACACGTGGGCCCAGGGGGTGGCTGGCCCACCTATCATACAGCCAAAGGCAGGTGCAGTAGAGGGCCGAGGAGTAGTACGAAATCCTACGCACCTACGCACGCTAACCAAGGGCAAGAGTGATCACTCGAATCGCAAGATCAGTTGACTAGAAGCTAAGCTAGACCCATGGAGGCGATGAGCGCGAGCATCAGCCGGCTGTGCCAGATGGTCCACGACGCCGGCCTGCGGCCCGGCACCGAGGAACGTCTCCAGGTAGTATTGCTTGAGGCCGCCAGGGCGAGGGGCCGCTTGGACGACAGCTTCGTCTCCTTGTTCGACGAGGTCCTCGTCGGTTTCCTCGACAAGTTCACCGTCGTCAAGAAGCTCGCGGACGACTTTGACGTAAGCCTCCAGCCGACGCGCCCAGGCTCTGCGATGCCCGCCACCCTCAACGGCCACTATGGTGACAACCTCTTCGACGCACTGGTGGCCCTGCGACTGCCCGCCGTCGCGCCGGAGAATGTCCACCTCGAGGTCGCGCTCGCCGCGCAGCGCCTGGCGCAGCAAGACACCATCGACATAATCACCCACGTCTACGCGCAAATCGTCCACAAGGACTACTACATGCAAGAGGAGGACGATAGGACGCTGGCCTTCTTGGACCGCAGGGCAACCTTGGACGGCACTGTTCAGAAGCACGTTGAGCTCGCCGCCAACGCCGCTGCTCCTCACACGTCGGTTGGTGACCCGGCGCACTAGGGCGTGAGGATGTCGTTGATGGATCCGTATGTATTTTTATCTTTCCGTCAAATCCATGTAGTAGTATATGATACTACAGTAATTATCTTACCTTTCGCATCAACTTCATAATTTTCGTACGTACTCCATGCATGAACGGCGCCAGAACCAAACTTCTCATTACTCTAGGCAAAATCGTTATTTTCTATCTATCGGTCGCGCCATGGAGCAGAACCAAATTTTACAAGTTACGAGTTCAAAAGGAAAAGCCTGCCGTGTTCGCGTCGCACCCCCACACGGTTGGTCCGGCACGCCGCTCAAGCGGGAATGCGTGCGGTGTTGCATTTTCACTTACAAGTGGGACCGCAGTTGAGCAAACCGACTATCGGCAAACCCCCACCCCGCCCACCGCGCGATGGCTGAGAAAACAGGAGGGAGAAGAGATGGCTGTAGCACGGACTCCAAGAAAATTGGTGTCGGATGGGACTCGTGTGGGTGGCGTGTGCCGTACTGCTAGACGTGAATGCTAGTTATGGCCCATGCCACCCCACTATATCGAGCCTATATCGAGGTACGTAGAACAAATTTCCTGCAGTCCGTGCTCAGCCCTCCTCTATCTCTCTTCTCAGCCAGCCAGCGGACGCGCGGAGCCCATCGTCTGTTTGCTCACATGCGGTCCCACATGTCAGTGAAAACGCAAGCGGACCCACTGAACCTGCACATCTTTCACCTCGACGTGCTGGTGATGAAAAACAAATCCAATAAAGATCTTCGGTGGCCGCTTTTGGAGTTACTCAAGAGTAGTAAGATTCTATTTACAGTTTAACCCAAGATGCACATCTCGTGGCTTCAACTACCACTCTATTTTCTTTCATGACACGACCTGGATGCTGGATGTCCCACGTGTCGGCAAAAGGAGGAAGAACCCGACCAAATCTTCGGTTGTGCTCTCGGATTAGACTAGTTGTGCTAACTTAAAAATTTTATTGTGTACTCCCTCCGTTCCAAAATACTTGACTTCCATTTGTCCAAAAATGGATGTACCTATATACTAAAACATGTCTAGATACATATATATTTTGACAAATAGAAGGCATGTATTGTGCAACGGAGGGAGTAGAATGGATGCAAGTTTTTGTATTGGGAAGAAGAGTACATCCATATATTGATAGAGCGCAATTTAGTAGATGTTCTATCACTTTTAGCTAGCACAGAGGCTAGAGATGAGATTAGTGCACTTGTTGATACTCCTACTAGAATAGAGGCTAGACATGAGACTAGATGCGAGGAAGCAACGTCTACTTCTTTACACTCGAAGAAGAAAGAAGCACGCAAGATCGAGCCTCCGCAGATCAACAATGAATGCATCGAGAAGGCACTAATCCAACTTACAGGAGTAGTAAAATGTATTCTTGTGGTTCTTGTTTTCTTTGGTCTTGCTTTTCTAGTCAAAATTATCGTTGGAGTTCGTGCAAAACGGAGGTCCGTTTGGGGTCGTGCGTTGGAGTTGGCCTTACAAGTGGGACCGCAGTTAAGGAAACCGACTATCGGCAAACCCCCACCTCGCCCGCCGCGCGATGGCTGAAGTTAGAGAAACGACGAGGTTGAAGAGATTGCTCTAGCACGGACTCCAAGAAATAATATGGTGTCAGATGGATGTCGTGGTGGTGGCGTGTGCCGTACTCCTGGACGTGAATGCTTGTTCTGGCCCATGCCACCCTACTACTCCTACTACTTACTCCTACTATATAGTACTAGTATCGAGGATTCGAGGTGCTGGTTACGTACACGAACACATTAACATATGGCTACAGTAAAAACACCCGCCCGACGCGCGAAGCATGTGAAGCTAGTACAAATAGTGTACTACTATTGTTGATTGGCCTCATCCGATAACCTGTTGCAATGCACGTACAATTATGTATTCGGAAAATATTTTTTGCCTCGTCGCACCACTCACTCAGAGAAGCGACTCGAAAGCCATTCATAAATTTAGTAAGTTTATCACAGGCATATCATTTTATTACATACAACAGGTCATCAACCCACATCGACAACGAGGATACATTATAAATACTAAAGTTTTCACCACACAACAAATAACAAGCAATGAAATGAACTTCAACTCAACCATTCCTCGGCGTTGGAAACGCTTGCTTTGAACCACAAGTGATTCTCTGGGACGGGCCATCCATTGTCGATCTGGAGACCAACGCAGGACTGATCATCCAGGCTGAAGCGGCCTACTATATCAGTACCAGGGTAGGGAACCACCCAAATGTCCGAGGTATAGACACAGTTGCTTCTCATAAATGGTAGTAACGTTGTGTCAACAGCAGTTGGATCGCCTTTCACCATCATTGGATAGTTTTGTCCAAGGAAGAGCGAGTTTTCTCCAAGACTATCAATTCTGTACCAGGGAGAAGGAGTTGGCGCTAGCACACTAGTATCCATCCCGAATACCATGCAACGGGTGTTGGAATAGGTCCGGAGAGTGCGACCATGGGAGACTACACCTGCTTCCTTAGCAGTAACATCATCAGTGGGCTGTATACACACAAGAAGAGGTGATCCATCGGAATTAGTTGCCAGGCGCCACAAAGTATATGGGCGCTGCTCGTCCTCATGCTCGTGATCATCACCATCGTCATCTCCCCCTTGGTTATAAAATTTTCAAGTATGGGTGGTGGAATGTTCACAGGACCTTGGAAACACAAGAAGAAGGTTAATTAGTAAAGGGAAACTTGCTAACCCGCATGCATGTGGATGAAACAATTATAATTACGGTGGAAGACAAACGTACCGAAAGCATAAGGATTCCATGCAAAAACAGTGCCACGAGTGGTGGCAGCAAACACAAGGCCCTCGTATTGAATTGCATCACAGTACTCATCCGTGTACAGAAACTGATTTTTGAGCAATATCCATCGAGTCAAACCACCAAGGACGGCAACAAGCTTGTCGAAGATAGCAACAACTTCATAGTTGTTGTAATTCCAAGAGCGGTTGGGAACTCGACAAATTGCTATCTTCCGTAGAAGACAGTCACCATGATCGTATTTGAACGTGCGTACAATACCGGTGTGCTCAACCTCTGGGCAGTCTGCTGAGATTTTTGGAAGTGGAACCCGGTCACGAGTGTACACATTCACAAGTTCCCACTCGCAGTTGGACCCAATGTAAACAACCCAATCTCCATTTGCGCCTGCCCAAGCCTTGCCCTCAAGCGATGGCATCTTAACATCATACGTATCATTATCAAGCGGCATCAACTTGCACAGGGCGAGGCCTCCGTCGTGCCGGCGCCAGTCATCAGGGTCACGGCGAAGAAGATAGGGGAGATCAAACCGCTCCTTGACTCTTGGGTTCCTTGTAATGATGTTATTAGTTGAGTCGAGAATGGGCTTGAACGAACCTGCCATGCTAGCCGAGGTGATGACGTCGCACCGATCAATGAGTTCCTCCACCACGTCATCTTTCAGATCGGAGCAAGAATAACGGGGTCGTTTCCGGCCTGTTCCCTCCATGGAGAAGACGATCGAACAATGGCAGAAGAAAGGGTGAAGGGCTAAAGGAAAATGGAGGAGGGAGAGGAAGAGCGTGCGACAACAGTTCCAAATCGAGAGGGAAAGGCAAAGAGTCGGTGGACGGTTGCCAGTTTGCCACGGTTCACGAAGAGGCGCCCCGGCCTACACGTCCGTTCGGAAATACTCCTACTACTTGCCGTCGTCTCACTGATATGTTGGAATGGGACCACATGTCAACGAAACATGGTGTGTAATTTCTCGTGCAAAATGCGATCTGGCCGCGTTGGCCCGAGGTGCCGCATTAGTTATCGACCTTTATTTTTTAATGGCATGCCATTCAGTTTTGAAGCACGACTAACTGGTACTATACGTAGAGAAAATATAAACTACTCTACCACTACTCCACCTCCAGTACTAGTAGTATAAAAAAGATATATAGGCTGGAGCTTCAGCACTTTCTTGCCAAGGGCTACCCACTTGCTTCTCACACTACCACCCTCTCTCCAGATCTAAAAAAGACGGCCCCTGTCTCCCTCCTCACCGGTGGTCACAGATCCACCGGGGAAGAAAAGGACATGCAGTGTTAACGCACTCGTCGTCGGCGAGCGAGGTCACGCACTGACGTCAAGGCCGTCCTCTCAGACCTAGCGCCCGCACGGGATGGCCTCCGTCCCCAAGCTCGCCGCCGTAGTGTGTGCGGAGGACGACGACCACGAGCAAAGCCACTTCCCGCCGACCCTCAGGTATGCTACCTCTTTTCGAACCATACCCTTGTTCTATTGCCCCATCTGCCACGTCGTTGCATGTGGATATTTTTCCACTCCACCATCTTCCCAATTTGCTATCCTCTGCTCTGCTGGCCACACAGACGAAAACCATAATTTGCACTATTAAAGGAAACCCTACTTCATGCAAACTAATCCATGTCTAGGTTGAATAAGGAAAGGAAGGGAGATTGTACTGTCCAAGAGAGTAGGCTTCGAACCCGCATCTAGGTTGAAAAGGGGAAAATCAGTAGCTAAGGAACGAGTCTCGTGTCTCTTGGTTGAAGAAGGGTAGAAAGGCATGACAACACAATAGAGAATGACCAGGTCGATCGGTTTGTTGTCCTCACATAGGAAAAAGGTGGCTAAAGAGAACAAAAATGGGACGTAATCCACATATGCTTCCTGGATATTTGTTGCTCTGGGAAACCATACCTCCCTCACCACTCTGCGTCCATGGAGGTACATCATACTGGTGCGCCCACTGTCCGAATGGGCCTCCCATGCTCTTATTGCCACTTTTTTTGCTGTTAGGCCCTCCGCTATGTAGGCCAAAAGCGGTGCCAAATCCACTTTTGGTTTATTTAGCACCGATGCCCTCCATTGCCCAGCCGGTGCCATAAAAAATTTCAGGGAACCGGAGCAAGTAGCTGCTCCGATGCCCAGCCGGTGCCAAATGTAGAAAGCAATAAACAATTGGCTCATGGCCCACTTCAAAGAGCTAACCAGGCTAAGGAAACTCATGTGAATAGAGCATCTGGGTCCCATTTTTTGTCACGCTACGAATGCAACATTGTGAGACCGGTGCCAAGTAAAATCTTCAGGGCATCTCTGCCTAGCCGGTAGTATTTTAATGCATTGGGCATCGACTACATAGTGGAAGGCCTTAGTATAGCGCCAGCAGTCAAGTCAAGCAATGCTACTGCTAAAGTGATGCCACATTTAACTAATGCCGCTCCCAGTCTAATGCCACCGATAAATTTAAGCAATGGCATTTAATGTCACTGGATTATTTCAGGGTTAGCTGTTGATTGTGGATGTATTAAAGATTTTTCAGCTAAGGCATTCTAATGCTGTTACACAACCAGTATACCAATGATGAAACTTGTTACTACCTTCAGATTTTTGCACTGTTAATGCTTATAGATTACATACATCACTTTCATGAGATAAGTTAATTTTTTGTACAGTGTCACCAAAATGCCAAGGCGCTGATGTCATTTTATTTTGGTTAAACCGCACAAACAATTATGAAGACAAGAGGAAAGGTCAAGAGTGGGCACTTCCTCCTCCGACAATTCTCTTGATTCGTTCGATCAAGTTTTTATGTTTGATCGATTATCAAGATTGGGATAGCAATTTTTAAGGCCCCCCTGAGTTCGAAATGATATTTACCTTGGAGGTACATGGTTTGCAACTTTTTTATACTGTCATTAGTTAATAATGCTAGTTACCTTTAGACTTTTGTATTCGGTTTAATGCTCATGCACAACTAGTATACCGATGCTGAAACTTGTTACCTTTACATTTTGTATTGTTAATTCTTATAGAAACCTTCTAGTGCTAGAGTTTATTGAAATCTGTTCAGTAAAACCATTATACTGTTCCCTGTAATAAACTAACTACTCTACTGGCACACTAGCCACTGGATTAGTGTATATTTGTAGTATTCTAATGGTGTTGCATTAGCGTATGGACATAAATAAAGTGTGGCAAGCTTTCCCAGATATGTGCTCAAGAAAACTACTACCTGTTTTTCTAAATACTAGACGTTTGGGTACTTTAAATTGAACCGCGAAAACGTCTTATCTTAAGGAACAGAGGATGTAGAGTTCACTCAAATTGTCCCGGTAAAGCTAGTCACACCTTTGTTAAAATTAATGTTCATTATGTTATCGGAGGAGGTCTGTATGTTTGTCTCTAATGCCTGTCGACTACATACCTGACATCATGATGTAATGTTAAGTAATTTCCTTTTGTATAGTGTCACTGAATTGTTAAGGCGGTGATGGCGTTTTATTTTAGTAGAACTGCACAAAATTTGCTTAAAAGAAGAGGAAAGGTCAGGAATGGCTCACTTTTTCAGAAAAAAATTATGTATGCCTTCCTGACATCAGCCATTGTTGCTTTATTTATTCCTTCAAACAGGTGGTTAGAAACAGTCTTGCTACCTTTTCCCATTAAGAAATTGGAATGCTTATATTTGTGAGTCTATGCCTCAACTAGTGCCACTTTTATAGTAATCACACTTTCAATATCTATGCAAACAGGGATGCTCGATTTTAGTGGAACTGCACAAAAAGTCCAACTGGTTCAACATTAGGAGCATGTTTTTTTCCAAACTATTATATCCAATTGGTGGCACTATGAGCTGTTCATTACGAAGGTACATGGTTTGCTACTATCTTGCTACTCTTTTTGTACTGTCATTAGATAGTAATACTAGTGGTTTGCATGTGAATTTATTGGCAGGGTGGACCTACATTGGAGGTGCAGGACACGATTCAATGATTGGATGCTCAATTTTGGTTGTATCTATTTCACCTCTTCCATCACTGCGAACATGGATATCCTTGGTCTGATGAAGAATAGGCGCTATATTTCTGCTCTGAACCAGCAAATCAATTCAGTATGAAATTGTCCATGGCAAAACATAACTGTATCAGATTGTCCAGTGGAGAACATGACAGATGGTAAGCGGAAGAGACATGTTTAAACTGAAAATACTTGGTGTGGTATACGTTTACTAGCTGCTTGATATTTGTGCAGACAGAGATGTCTGCCCGTTGCTATTTGGCAAACAAACAAAGTGTCCTCAATTTTGGTTGAACTGCACAAGAGAATAGTATAGTCACTTCATGCAATGCCATTTGAAAATAGACACAAAGATTGGATAGTCACTTCATGGACTGCTGAAAGTGCAACTATCCCTAGGTGGTTTTGGTAATTCATAACAACATATAGCTCATTGAGCTAATGCTATTCCAAGACAAATATTGCAGGAAAGCTCAATGAATGGCATGGCATGGATGATGAAAGTGGATCCCTCAAAATATCAAGGACAAAGGATTGGCTCAAGCTCAAAAGCTCAAGACTCTTCATTTTACATTTTAGTGATCCAAGATCACATTGAGTCTATAGGAAAAGCCAATACTATCAAGGAGGGCTGAGGTGTTGCTTGATGAGCCTCTTGCTTCAAGTGCTTAGTGATATTCTCCAAATACCCTCAACTACTTTCTCACATCCTCATATGACCTAAACCCAAATTCAAAATCGGTCACACCGATTCTTTCTATCCGGCGCCACCGAGTTCAAATGTCATAGCCACTGCCACAAACCCTAGGCAAATCGGTCTCACCGATAGGGATCACGGTCTCACCGAGATGGGATTGTAATCTCTCTGTTTCCCTTCGTAACGTTTCTATCTAACCGAAGTGAGCGATCGGTCCCACCGAGATTGCAATGTAAACTCTCTGTTTCCCTTTCGTAACTTTTCGGCCTCACCAAAAGAGCGAATCGGTCCCACCGAGTTTACATGACCAACTCTCTGGTTAGATAATTACCATATTCGGTCTCACCGAGTTTGTGTAATCGGTCTCACCGAGATTACCTATGCCCTAACCCTAATCATATCGGTCCTACCGAGTTGCATGTCAGTCCCACTGAAAACCCTAACGGTCACTAGGTTTACTAAATCGGTCCGACCGAGTTTGATGATTTGGTCCCACCGAGTTTGGTAAATTGTGTGTAACGGTTAGATTTTGTGTGGAGGCTATATATACCCCTCCACCTCCTCTTCATTCATGGAGAGAGCCATCAGAACGAACCTACACTTCCAACTTACTATTTTCTGAGAGAGAACTACCTACTCATGTGTTGAGGCCAAGATATTCCATTCCTACCATATGAATCTTGATCTCTAGCCTTCCCCATGTTGCTTTCCACTCAAATCTTCTTTCCACCAGATCCAAATCCTATGAGAGAGAGTTGAGTGTTGGGGAGACTATCATTTGAAGCACAAGAGCAAGGAGTTCATCATCAACGCACCATTTGTTACTTCTTGGAGAGTGGTGTCTCCTAGATTGGCTAGGTGTCACTTGGGAGCCTCCGACAAGATTGTGGAGTTGAACCAAGGAGTTTGTAAGTGCAAGGAGATCGCCTACTTCATGAAGATCTACCGCTAGTGAGGCAAGTCCTTCATGGGAGACAACCATGGTGGGATAGACAAGGTTGCTTCTTCATGGACCCTTCGTGGGTGGAGCCCTCCGTGGACTCGCGCAACCGTTACCCTTCATGGGTTGAAGTCTCCATCAACGTGGATGTACGATAGCACCACCTATCGGAACCACGACAAAAACATCCGTGTCTCCAATTGCGTTTGAATTCTCCAAACCCTTCCCTTTACATTCTTGCAAGTTGCATGCTTTATTTTCCGCTGCCTATATACTCTTTGCATGCCTTCTTGAATAGCGTGAAGATTGCTTGCCTTGTTCAAAGATAGCTAAAATTTGCCAAAGCCTAAAGTTGGGAAAAGGTTAAGTTTTTAATTGGTCAAGTAGTCTAATCACCCCCCTCTATACATACTTCAAGGTCCTACAAGTGGTATCAGAGCCTTGGTCTCCATTTGCTTCGATTTCCATAGCTTTTGGTGGTCATAGCCTTGGTTTCACAACCTAGGAGAGTATGGCGTCTAGCGAGGGAAATTATCACCGTGGAGGTCCTTACTTTGATGGTACTAATTTTTCTAGTTGGAAGCATAAGATGAAAATGCATATTCTCGGACATAACCCCGCCGTTTGGGCTATTGTTTGGATTGGCTTGCAAGGTGAATTCTTTGATGGGAGAGAACCAAACCGTGAAGCTAGTGCGGATGAATTGAAGATGCTGCAATACAATGCTCAAGCTTGTGATATCCTCTTCAACGGTTTATGCCCTGAAGAATTCAACAAAATCAGCCGTCTTGAGAATGCAAAGGAAATTTGGGATACTTTGATTGACATGCATGAAGGTACTGACTCCGTCAAGGAATCCAAGCTGGATGTGCTCCAAAGTCAGCTTGACAAGTTCAAAATGAAGGATGGTGAAGGTGTCGCTGAAATGTACTCTAGGCTTGCTCTTATCACAAATGAGATTGCCGGCTTAGGGAGTGAAGAGATGACCAACAGATTCATCATCAAGAAGATCCTAAGAGAATTGGATGGAAAGTATGATACCGTGTGCACATTGATCCAAATGATGCCAAACTACAAAGATCTCAAGCCAACGGAAGTCATTGGAAGAATTGTTGCTCATGAGATGTCACTCAAGGATAAAGAGGAACTTCACAACAAGTCAAGTGGTGCTTACAAAGCCTCATGTGAAGCCCCCACGTCATCAAGTGAGAAACAAACGTTCAATGAAGAATTGAGCTTAATGGTGAAGAACTTCAACAAATTCTACAAGAGTAGAAGCAAAGAAAGACGCACTAAGTCAAGGTCCTACAATGACAAAAGATCTTCCAGTCGAGCGAAATTGCTACAATTGTGGGAGACCCGGACACTATTCCAATGAGTGTACGGCACCCTACAAAAGAAGAGAAGATTCTCCTAAGAGAAGAAGTAGAAGAGAAGAATCACCACCAAGAGAGAGAAGGAGTAGAGATGATCGTTATGAACGAAGAACATCTCGGAGAAGCAAGGATTCGGAAAGGAAGGACAAGTCATCAAAGAGCTACACAAAACAAAGACATCAAGCTCATGTTGGTGAATGGGTATCCGGTTCCGACTCTGAACATCACTACGAGAGAAGCTATCACCCCGACTCCGAATATACTCAAGATGAAGGTGTTGCCGGTCTAGCACTTGTGTCAACCAACTCCTACGACATATTTAACGCACCAAATGAAGGAATTGGAAGATGCTTCATGGCCAAAGGTCCTAAGGTAACTCATCCCGAGTATGTTGATTTCAATAGTGATGAGGATGACTTGTTAGGTGATGATGATTTACTTATTGACAACTCTAGTGATGAAATACAATGATGAAACGTCAATTAATCATGCTAATCAAGATGAAACAAATGACAATGATAAGGAGAAGATTGAGCATCTAACTAAAGAACTAAACACTCTTAAGTTAGCTCATGAAACTATCTTCGAAAATCATCGAGAACTTTTAAAGGCTCATGATAAGTTACACTTTGAAAAGCTCAATCTTGAGCAAGAGCATGAGTTCCTAAAAGCAATAAATGATGATCTCCGTAAGAAAAGTTCTTCTTATATTGCCAAGCGTTTACTCTTATCAACTTACACGCCTTAAGTCAAGTCTAGTAACAAGAACAAGAAAGATTCTTCCTCTAGTAGTAACAATAATAATGCTAAATCCTATATTGTTGCTTCTAGTAGTTCTCTTGATTCCACTAATGATTCTCTTAGCCAAGTTACACTTGAGCAAGAAAACAGCTTATTGAAGGGAATTATAGAGAAAGGTGTATACAAGAGCCTTGCCGGGAGTAAGCAATTTGAGGAAATTGTACGCAAGCAAGGAAGGCACCGGAAGAATCAAGGTGTTGGTTTTGAACAAAAGTTCAATGCCAATGGAGTTGAGTGGGAAGAAGATCAATACCCCAAGACGAAGTTTTTTCCTCAACAAGTGAAGTATGATCCTACTTACTTCAAGGGAACACAAGCACAAGATGATCTTCCACCACAAGACCACAAGAACAAAGGCAAGGACAATCTTCAAGAGGAGATTGATGCATTTGAAGAATCACCTAAGGCCTTGGTCAAGTGGGTTCCCAAGACTACATCAAGTTCTGCTTCATCAAGCACAACTACTACACCAAGGATTCCCATCAAGATGATGTGGATCCCGAAGAAGAAGAACTAGAGAGTTCTTGAGGGTGACTCCGCCAACATTCTTCACTCATATCATTATGGCAAGGACAAGTGCAATCAACTTCCACATCTTGCACTAGTTCAAGGAGTCACAAACCCTCATGTTGGTCAGGCAAGGGACAAGGTAACCTAATGATTTCATGGACATCATCCTGTGTGTGCATCACTCTTTGTCTATGGATATTCTTGTTTGTTCCTTGTGGGACTAACCCATGTAGGTATGTTGAAAGTGCAACTCACTCCAAAGGATTTCTCCAAATGATCTACATCAACATTGAGCATCCACATCTTCAACACCTACATGAAGTCATCATCGACAAAACCCAAGGTTAGTTTATCCCTCTAAGGGGGGATCTCACATCTAGGGGGAGCTTAACTCTAAGAATTGAGTCAAAGCAACTCTAATGGTGTGAACACATCAATGCTTTATGTAAAAGTGGTAACCCCACTTGAGCTTAAACGATGAGTATGACCTATAATCAAATGTTCTCATTTGACTCCTATGTCAATATACTCATATATAGATGACCTAGTCATCGCCAATTGTTTGATAGATGCTAGAATTGGTTGTGCATGCTTTGCCACATATTTCATTTGCCATTCTATTGTGTGAGCATGTTTGTTGCATATTTTACTGATTCGAGGACATCCACTTGTTGCTTTGATTGTTTGGGTTCTTTTTCTTTTTGCCAAGTGGATGGACAAGAATGCCTAAGAACCTTCTCTAGCTATCTATGCTTTTCTTGTCTCAAACTCTATTCATGCTACATCACAAATTTGATCAAGTCAGATTCGAACCACTCTGTGTGAGGTGCACTCGGAGTCCCCGATTCATCATAGACTTAAACTTCCAAAACTTCTTTGTGATTCTCGGTCTGACCGATTCCTCCATTTCGGTCCTACCGAGATCACTAAGTCGATCTAGGTTTTCAATCTCGGTGCAACCGATTTGAACTTTTCGGTCACACCGAGTTGCTGTAACTGTATACAGTTAAATATCTCGGTGCCACCGAGTTGTTCCACTCGGTCACACCGACAGTGTCGGGCTATATATTCACATGGGAAAATTTTGGAAAACTTTCTCCGAAACTCCTTGCCCGCGCATAGCTCGCTCTGCCTACTAGGTCTACAGATCATCGACCTCGTCGCCAGCCACGACAAAAACATCCGTGTATCCAATTGCGTTTGAAATCTCCAAACCCTTCCCTTTACATTCTTGCAAGTTGCATGCTTTATTTTCCGCTGCCTATATACTCTTTGCATGCTTGCTTGAATAGCGTGTAGATTGCTTGACTTGTTCAAAGATAGCTAAAATGTGCCAAAGCCTAAAATTGGGAAAAGGTTAAGTTTTTAATTGGTCAAATAGTCTAATCACCCCCCTCTAGACATACCTCAAGGTCCTACAACTGCAGAAAAGTAGTACTATACTATTTACTGGCCAACACTAGGTGCTTCATTGCTTTGGTCGGATTATACAATGGGCATCATTTTGCCTAAGTTAAAGTTTGTATTCCGAAAATAGTCTCGCGGTGTGATCGAGAGAAGACCAAATCATATTGCAGTGCATGTTCCTCCATCATATGTGGTTCATTCTCATGGTTCCAGCTGTTGGTGAAACCACTTACGTTTGCAAGAGGAATTGTAGACTTCACAAACAAATTTGTCTTTCAGTCTGTACTAAATGTTGGCCAAGAGAAGCATCCATGTTAGTTGGAAGAACAAATGTTTTTTCTAGATCTTTGCTTTTGGAGCTACATATTTGTATATGATCTGTGAATCATTGAGATGCATTAACATGTTGATCTTATCTATGGGAATCGTACTAGTTAGTTTTAGTTGCGATGCAAGATCCGAAGTGGCTGATCTTTGCTTTTGGAGCTACATATTTGTATATGATATGTGAATCATTGAGATGCATTAACAATTACTTATTTCTGTTCGCTCAGTGTTTAAAAGTTACTGATCGATCACTAGCTAGCCTACAAATGCGCTCCTGTCAGTTTTATTTGCAATGCAAGATGCGAAGTGGCAGTTTTTTGAATAAAAATGCCTACCTCTGAAGAAACTGACAAGCTACACTATCGATCCTGCACGGATAAAAATGCCTACCTCTGAAGAAACTGACAAGCTACACTATCGATCCTACACGGATAAATAGCGGATCACGCACGTACTACCTCCTTTTCGGTTTGCAGGGCTCAATTCAAGAAACGACCTACTTAATCCTACACGAATAAATAGCGGATCACGCACGTACTAGTACCTCCTTTCCGGTTTGCAGGGCTTAATTCAAACCTCTCACCAACCAAGGTACTCCCTCCGTCCGGGTTTATTAGTCCCGTGAGCAAAGCAACAAGACCAAGGCATGTCAATAATTAACGGCATGCAAAAGTTTAAGCCTAATTAATTCCAGCAATTTAAGTGGCTGCATGCGTGCCCTCGGCTGCGACTCGTTGCATGCTGCTTCGCGTACTGCCTGCGAGCAATTCTGAGTGCCTGCATGCAGCCGACCGTAATTAAGGAAGCTAACTGATGCGAAAAAAGATACGCTTTAATTGTTGCGGGCTTTTTAAATCCGTGGAATCATTATTGACAAGGAGGGAGATGATTCGAGTGCACTCGTTTGACCGCCATGCGGGCGTGTGACCCAGACGGGACGGCACGGCACAATCATAATTTCAGTTTCTCTAGTTTTCCATGGCAAGCTGGCGCGCTATGCCATTATGCATTGAATTCTGATGACCGTCACACTACCTTCTCCCTATAAGTACTGTTTCCCGGCCTTCTCCGATTCCACCGTGACCCAACTCGCCATATTGTCATAAGCCCCCACCGGCCCGACGTCGCTCGCCACGTCCGCCATGCCCCCGCCCGTCCTCGGTAGGCGACGCCGGAGGCGGTCACCGCTGGAACTAGTGTTCGGTTTTTCACCAGAAGGCAGACGGAGGGAGGAGGCATTCTATCTGTCTTTAGATGGAAATGCGGAGACGGAGGAGTTGTTGGAGCGCGACCGCATGGCGGAGGAGCACGAGTTGTTGGAGTGCGACCGCCTGGCGGAGGAGCAGCGTATCACCGATTTGCGCCACCAGCGGGACATGGAGCAGCAGCGCACCGACGCTCTTAGTCGCGAGCAGAGCACCCGCAACTGGGCCGACTACGTGGAGGGCGGCGCCCGGCAAATAGCCCTGGAGGCTGTCGGGCACGCACGTGTTCACGATGCCGATTTTTACTACCAGCTCGTCAAGTGGGTTTCCCGCTTGGAAGCTGAAGCTTTGGTGGACCACGCCGGCATGGAAAGGGCCAACGCGCGCGAGCAACGTTCCCTATCGCACCTCTTACAGGTCCGAGGCGAGGCACAAGACGCCGGTGCCGGCGTTTAGCGTGTACCACAGATGGCGGTCGGCATCGTCTAGTTAGCTAAGAGTAAGTTAGTACTTGTACGCTACTAGAGTATTAGTGGGAGTAGATAGTTAACTTGGCTATGATGGTTGTCAACATGGAAGTTCATTACTCTATATGTGGATCATACCTGTTACTTTGCTCTGAATGTTGAACTTTCCGTTTGAACATATGGAATGTACTGTTATTTTTTTAAATGGATTGTATTTGTCCTCCATGGGTTTAGAGGATGACTTGTGGGCTTTGCAAGTTGACGCGTACACAATCAGGAGATGATTGTACGTGGAGAGGATGACAACAAGGACCCACCAAGGTCATGGCAGTACGCAAGCAAGTGCCTCCTTATTTCAAGCCAATAAAAAATGGCTCCTCCTAGTGGATTTCTGACATCTGGGTCCCATGCCATTGTCAACGTAGTCAATAAACGAGAGAATTGCACAACGAGCGGCTGACACCAGGGACCCAGCAGCTCGCCCAGTTATTTTTGTTTTGGGTTAATTTGATAAATGCCACTCCAAATCTGGTGTATCCGAGAAATGCGACCGCGATTTCCAAACTTTGAAAAATGCCATTTCATGCCATTTCTAGTGGCATTTTTTGAAGTCTAGAGTGGCATTTTTCAAAGTTTGCAAACTGCAGTGGCATTTTTCAAAGTTTGCAAAAATTGCAGTGGCATTTTTCAAAGTTTGGAAATTGCAGTGGCATTTTTATGAATCGCCATAATTGGAGTGGCATTTATCTAATTTGTTTTTGAGACGAAAGCAGGGTGTCAACTGGGCTGTGCGGGACACTCTGGCCTGTCTAGACAACTTTTTTTTAATGTTTACCACAGACCAACCCTGTAGTTTTTTTTCTTTCTGAAAATGGCTAGCGAGTTTTTTTGTGATTTGTCAAGTAAGTCGCTTTATTAGGCCTGTTGGGCTGCAAATCTTTCAAGACGAGGAGAGCTTCATTCGGCTGGCCAAGAAAATGGCCTATCAGTAATGAGGAATGTGTTGTACATTTTTAAAACACATCAAACCGGCAATTAGTTTCAAATATCTTTTTTTCATTTCGAGATTTTAAATTGCATTGATTTTTATGCGTGGACAATTTATTAGATATTATATTGATATACATTTATTTTTAAAACCAGTCTGAGTGTGACTCGAAATTTCGGGATTAAAAACAGTTCAGACAGCACCAACATATGCAAAATTTCGTATAATTTTTTAACCGTGGCCACAATATGGGCTGTAATGCTAACAAAAAGAATACGGGCTCCAAAAAAATCCATAAGAATTAGCAAATGGGCTGTAAATTATTTGAAATAATGGCAGATGGGTTGTATGCTGTTTTCCACAGATTTGAGGCTGTCCACAGATGGCCTGTATACTGTTGGATGTCCATCCAATGGCTGTCCTGCTTCTTCAATCTCTGCTCTTCCTGCTCCAGCCGCTCAAACAAGCGCCGGCGGGACTGCCTGCTCCCTCCTCCCCGCGGCCGGCTATGCTGCCGCGTAGGCCTCACCGCCCCATCGTACTCCCATCGCTGGCTAGCCATCCCTCTACTCACCCATAGTCCCACACCTGCTGTTATTCTCTGGCGACGGCAGATGAACCAGTAAACCCTCATACAGTCGTACTCCCCTCTGTGTGGGAAACAACTGCCGAGTCTTCCCTGCCTCCATGTCGTTCACTTCCCAGGCCTCGCCATCGTCCACCGCCCTGGTGCTCTCGGCGTGGCGTCGTTAACGTGGTCAACGACCGACATGCATCTGAAGTGGACTGTACGTGGAGAGGCTGACAGCTGGGTCCACGGCCGCACGCAAGGAAATGCCTCCTTATTACATGCAAAATAATGATTCCTCCACCTAACATCTGGGACCCATCGAAAGGGCCTCTGTATTTCGTGAAAAAACGTTACCGCCGCTGACAGCTCGGACCCACCAGCTATATCTTCACACGCAAGGATGTGCCTCCTTATTACGCACAAAAAAAAGAATACTCCCCCTGCTAGCTGGGACCCAGTATAGTGGGCCTTCTAAGTTGACAGGGACGAAGGGCTTTGTCAACTTAGTCAATATGCACGATTCTAGCTCGACTGATCGTACGATGTCCATCCAACGGCCATAGTGCTACTTCAACCTCTGGTCTTCTTGCTCCAGCCGCCCAAAGCAGCACCGGTCGTGCCGCCTGCTCCTGCCTCCCGTGGCCGGCTGTGCTGCCGCGGAGGCCTCACCGCCCCCATACTACTCCCACCGCTGGCCAGGTCATCCCTCCACTCCACTCACCCACACCCCCTATTATTCTGCGCCGACGGCAGCGCAGCCGAACCAGTGAACCCTCATACTCCTCTCTGCGTGGGCATCCACTGCCGCATCTTCCTCGGCTCCGTGTCGTCCCCTTCCTAGGCCTCACCATCGTCCACCGCTATGGTGCTCTCGGCGGGGCGTGGTCAATGTGGTTAACGACCGAATTCCATCGGAAGAATAATGTACGTGGAGAGGCTGACAGCTGGGTCCATGGCAGTCGCAAGGAAGTGCCTCCTTATTATGCGGAAAATAATTATTCCTCCACCTGACAGCAGGGATCCACCGGACGGGCCACCAGTATTTCGCGAAAAAAACGTTTGCCCCTGACTGCTGGGACCCACCCGACGGGCCACCGTATTTCGTGAAAAAACATTCTCCCTGCTGTCAGCTCGGACCCACCGGAAGTGCCTCCTTATTACGCACAAAAAAATGAATACCCCTACTAGCTGGGACCCACCTTGGTGGGAGGCTAACTTGTGGGCCTACTAAGTTGACAGGGACGGAGGGCTTTGTCAACTTAGTCAATATAAACGATTCTAGCTCCAGTGACCCTACAATGTCCATCCAACGGCCGTAGTGCTTCTTCAACCTCTGGTCTTCTTGCTCCAGCCGCCCAAAGCAGCGCCGGTCGTGCCGCCTGCTCCTGCCTCCCGTGGCCGGCTGTGCTGCCGCGGAGGCCTCACCGCCCCCTACTATTCCCACCACTGGCCAGGCCCTGCAGCGACGGAAGCCTCACACCGCAGCCGAACCAGTGAACCCTCGTATTCCTGTCGGCGCGGGCTTCCACTGCCGCGTCTTCCCCGGCTCCCTGTCGTCCCCTTCCTACGCCTCGCCGTCGTCCACCGCCCTTGTGCTCTCGGCGCTGCATGGTCAGCGTGGTCAAGGAACAACTTCCACCGGACATGGACTGTACGTGGAGAGGCTGACAGATGGGTCCACGGCCGCAGCAAGGAAGTGCCTCCTTATTACGTGGAAAATAATTATTCCTCCCCTGACAGCAGGAACCCACCGGACGGGCCATCGCATTTCACGAAAAAAACGTTTCCCCCTGACTGCTAGGACCCACCAGCTACATCTTCGCACGCAAGGAAGTGCATCCGGGCAAAAAAAAAACAATTCGCCCCCTGACTGCTGGGACCCACCAGCTACATCTTTGCATGCAAGGAAGTGCCTGACAGTCGGGACCCACCTGGTCGAAGCATATGTAGCGTTGTCATTCTGGTCGCGAATGTGTACGTACATATATACTGGTCGATGTAGAGGCACGCACGTGTCGTAAGTAGAGGCGCGCACGTAGCATGTACACGTACGTACATCGGCCAGGGTGAAAGAAAGAAAATACGGCCACATACGTACATACGGGCAGGGTCTCGAACGCCTACTCGCGCATACGTACATGGTTGGGTCAGAACGGAGAAACATCGTCATCTTCGTGTTCATGGGGAGCCAACCGGCTGGGTCGGAACGGAATGCGTCGTCGTGTTCATCGGGAGGGCTTGGATGGAACAGGCGATGGAAACGAGGCCTGGCGTACCGCAGAACGGAGGAAACGAACGTCCTACGTTTGGAATGGGGTCCTGTTGATCGGGAGGGGTGTGGCGTACCGCAAAACGGAGGAAACGGACCTCCTACGGTCGAAACAGGGGTCCTGTTGATCGGGAGGGGTGTGGCGTACCGCAAAACGGACAAAACGGACCTCCTAAGGTCGAAACGGGGGTCCTGTTGATTGGGAGGGGTGTGGCGTACCGCAAAATGGACGAAACGGACTTGTGTTGGACCTTCTACGGTTAAAACGGGGGTCCTGTTGATCGGGAGGGGTGTGGCGTACCGCAAAACGGGACTCCACGAGATACTGTTCATCTCCACCGTCGACCTCCTCCAGCTTCCACGGGCTACCGTCGACCTCCTCCAGCCTCCACGGGGTCCTGTTCATCCAACCTCCACCGCGCGCTACTCCATCGGCTACTGTTCAACCACCCCTCCACGGGCACCCCTCCACCGTCTACTGTTCATCCAGCCCTCCACCACACCACAGGGTCCTGTTCAACCATCCTCCACGGGCACCCCTCCACCGTCTACTGTTCATCTAGCCCTCCACACCACGAGGTCCTGTTCATACAGAGGCAACGCCACCGCTCACTATTCATCCACCCCCCCCCCGCAACGCTCACTGTTCATCCAATCGACCGGCTTCAGTTAGCAGTAGTAGCGAAGGAATCGCTCGATCGGGTTCAGTTAACAGCCAGCCATCGATCGCTCGGGTTCAGTAACGCGTAGCCTGCAGTGCAATCGCGCAGGTTTAGTTAGAGCCCAACGCTTCACTCGGGTTCAGTCAGAGCCAACGCCTCGCACACACGCGCGTACGTGTACGAGAGAAACGCGCATCGCTCGGCCCCCGACCACCCACCGTAACCGGGAACACCCCAAAATTTTCCTCACCCTCGCTTCTACCATGGTTTTTTCCGTCATAGAAGGTCCAAAGAATATCATGCAGCTGCGTCTCTGGCCCGCCCAGAACGAAAATCCCATTTTCTGTCATGATTTTTTGTCAATAAGTAGGAGCCCACCACATCTATGATGATACCGGGTTTTGTCACAATTATCGTCATAGAAGTGTCATATGTATGCCAGGAAAAAAGTTCGTTCGGCCCAAAATGTCACGGATGTGTCTTTTTTTTGTAGTGTATGTCCACATGTTTAGATATAGAAGTGTCAATAAATAAATACATCCATGAGGGCATCATGATCATCTTTAGAACAACAACATATATTGTCATATGATTTCTTATGTTAAAGTAATAATCTATTCACAATGTAAGGTATGAATCGGAAACTTCATTGAAAACTAACAAACTATGATCTTGGTCATTGAAGCAATTGCAATTTATCATAACATCGAAAAGAGTCAATATAAGAACTTTTTAGCAAGTCCACATACTCAACTATCATTTAGTCTTTCACAATTGCAAACACTCACGCGATACTTATGGGTATGAAGTTTCAATCGGACACAGAGAAAGTTAGGGGCTTATAGTTTCGCCTCCCAACCTTTTACCTCAAGGGTAATGTCAATAATAATACTTTATGCGAACCTACATCCGAGTGGATATATATATATCAGGATCTTTCCAACACATAGTGCTTGCCAAAGGATAAAGTGTAAAAAGGGAAAGGTGAAGATCACCATGACTCTTGTATGAAGGTAGAAGGTAAAAATAAAAGATAGGCCCTTCGTAGAGGAAGTAGAGGTTGTCATGCGCTTTTATGGTTGGATGCACAAAATCTTAATTCAAAAGAATGTCAATTTATATTGCCACTTGTGGTAGGACCTTTATTATGCAGTCCATTGCTTTTATTTCTTCCATATCACAAGCTCGTATAAAGCTTATTTTCTTCACACTAATAGATCATACATATTTAGAGAGCAATTTTTATTACTTGCACCTATGACAACTTACTTGAAGGATCTTACTCAATCCATGGGTAGGTATGGTGGACTCTCATGGCAAAACTGGGTTTAGGGATGTTTGGAAGCACAAGTAGTATCTCTACTTGGTGCAAAGAATTTGGCTAGCATGAGGGGGAAAGCCAAGCTCAACATGTTGGATGATCCATGACAATATAGCTTATCGGATATAAGAAAACATAACTCATTACATTGTCTTCCTTGTCCAACATCAACTTTTTAGCATGTCATATTTTAATGAGTTCTCACAATTATAAAAGATGTCCAAGATAGTATATTTATATGTGAAAACCTCTCTTTCTTTATTACTTCATATTAATTGCAACGATGACCAAAACTATGTTTGTCAACTCTCAACAACTTTTATTCATCATACTCTTTATATGTGAAGTCATTACTCTCCATAAGATCAGTATGATCTTTTTATTTCTTTTTATTCTTTCTTTAATTCCCTCAAGATCATAGCCATATAGCAAAAGCCCTCAACTCAAAACTACTCTTTATTATATATAGCTCACGGACTCGATTACATAGATAGAGATCAAAACAAAACTCAAAGCTAAATCATACTAAAACTTTATTGTACTAGATCAAGATATGACTAAAAGGATCGAACTAAGAAAAAAGATAAAGATAGAAGTGTGATGGTGATATGATACCGGGGCACCTCCCCCAAGCTTGGCAGTTGCCAAGGGGAGTGCCCATACCCATGTATTTATGTCTCTTTCTTCGGAGGTGGTGATGTGATATTCTTGGCAAGGATGCCCCTCAGGATATGATTCTCGTTCTTGAGCTTATTAAATTGCTACTTAAGATCCATTATTTCCTTACGGAGTTTACTCGTGACGATTAAGGCTCCATTCACCCATGGATGTTTCATAGCTACGGGAGAAAAGGCAAAACTCTTTTTCATATCTTCATAAGAAAGAAATCTAGCATTGGGAGGGATGACCGAATTTGGAATTGCTGAGCTCTGAAGTTCCTCCATCATGAATCTGGCTTGGAGACGAGAGGTAACTTCTTGATCCTCCTCCATGTCATCTACCATTTCCAAGTAAGCCTCCATCTCTTCCTCCGTTGATGGCCCAAACTGATCAGCTCCGCTATTGGCTCTTGGCCCCGGTGTCAGATGAGATACCCGACTCTCCCCAACTAACTCTTGAGAGGACATCTTGCTCTAAATCTACGGCAGAAACAACTCAAAACAAAAATAGAGGGTTTCGGCGTGGTACAGTGGTCAAAACCTTTGGGGGATTATATAATGAATTTTTACCAACCAAAAGAAGTATCGTGCAATAAAACCGAGTCCGAAGGGCATATGAGGTGGCCACAAGGCAGGGGCGCGCCCAGGGGGTAGGGCGCGCCCTCCACCCTCGTGGACGCCTCGTGTCTCTTTTGGACTACTTTTAATTTTCCTAATTTTTTAAATATTCCAAAACGGAGAGAAATTGCTATTTGAACAGTTTTGGAGTCGGTTTACTTACCGTACCACATACCTATTCCTTTTCGGAGTCTGAAACATTCTGGAAAGTGTCCCTTATGTACTCCTCCAGGGTTACGGTGTCAATAACATTAGTTTCAACATTTATGGGGTTACCTGCGATATAATGTTTGATACTTTGACCATTTACCACCTTCGGGTTTGTGACTTCGACGTTGTTGATTTTGATGGCCCCAGAATGATAGACCTCCTCGATAATGTAAGGACCTTCCCATTTAGAGAGAATTTTTCCTGCAAAAAATCTTAAACGAGAGTTGTATAGCAAAACATAATCACCTACATTAAACTCACGCTTTTGTATCCTTTTGTCATGCCATCTTTTAACTTTTTCTTTAAACAACTTGGCATTCTCATAGGCCTGGGTTCTCCATTCATCGAGTGAGCTAATGTCAAATAACCTCTTCTCACCGGCAAGTTTGAAATCATAATTGAGCTCTTTAATGGCCCAATATGCCTTATGTTCTAGTTCGAGAGGTAAGTGACATGCTTTTCCATAAACTATTTTAGACGTAGACATACCCATAGGATTTTTATATGCAGTTCTATAAGCCCATAATGCATCATCAAGTTTCTTGGACCAATTCTTTCTAGATGTATTAACAGTCTTTTGCAAGATCAATTTAATCTCTCTATTACTCAATTCTACTTGACCGCTAGACTGAGGATGGTATGGAGATGCAATTTTATGATTAACATCATACTTAACAAGCATTTTACTAAAATCACCATGAATAAAATGTGAACCACCATCGGTCATTAAATATCTAGGGACTCCAAACCCCGGGAAAATAAATTCTTTAAGCATCTTAATAGAAGTGTTATCATCAACACTACTAGTTGGAATAGCTTCTACCCACTTAGTAACATAATCAACATCAACTAAAATATGTGTATATCCATTGGAGGAAGGAAAAGGTCCCATATAATCAAAGCCCCAAAAATCAAATGGTTCAATAACAAGTGAATAGTTCATACACATTTCTTGACGTCTACTAATATTACCAATTCTTTGACATTCATCGCAAGACAAGACAAACGTACATGCATCTTTGAAAAGAGTAGGCCAATAAAAACCAGATTGCAATACCTTATGTGCAGTTCTATCTCCGGTGTGGTGTCCTCCGTAGGCCTCGGACTGACACTTGCATAGGATATATTCCTGTTCATGCTCAGGTACACAAGGTCTAATAACACCATCTACTCCTTCTTTATAAAGGTGTGGGTCATCCCAAAAGTAATGTCTTAAATCATAGAAAAACTTTTTCTTTTGCCGGTATGTGAAACTAGGTGGTATAAATTTAGCAACAATGTAATTAGCATAATAAGCATACCACGGGGCATTATGAGAAGCATTTATGACAGCTAGTTGTTCATTAGGAAAGCTATCATCAATAGGCAGTGGGTCATCAAGAACATTTTCTAACCTAGACAAGTTGTCTCCAACGGGGTTCTCAGCTCCCTTTCTATCAATAATATGCAAATCAAATTCTTGTAGCAAGAGAACCCATCTAATAAGTCTAGGTTAGCATCTTTCTTTTCCATAAGATATTTAATAGCATCATGATTAGTGTGAACACTTACTTTCGAATCAACGATATATGGTCTGAACTTATCAAAAGCAAATACAACTGCTAAAAATTCTTTTTCAGTAGTAGCATAATTTCTCTGGGCACTGTCTAGAGTTTTACTAGCATATTGGATAACATTTAACTTCTTATCAACTCTTTGTCCTAGAACATCACCAACAGCAAATCACTAGCATCACACATAATTTCAAAGGCTAAATTCCAATCAGGTGGTTGAACAATAGGTGCAGAAATCAAGGCTTTCTTAAGTATTTCAAATGCTTCTACACAATCATCATCAAAAACAAAAGGAACATCTTTCTGCAAGAGATTAGTCAGAGGCCTAGAAATTCTAGAGAAGTCTTTAATAAACCTCCTATACAAGCCACCATGACCAAGGAAACTTCTTATACCTTTGATATCTTTAGGACACGACATCTTTTCAATAGCATCTACTTTAGCTTTATCAACTTCAATACCTCTTTGGGAGATCTTATGCCCCAAAACAATAACTTCTTTAAACATAAAGTGGCACTTCTCCCAATTCAAGACAAGATTAGTATCTTCACATCTTTGCAAAACTCGATCAAGGTTGCTTAAGCAATCATCAAAGGAAGTTCCGTAAATGGAGAAATCATCTATGAAAACCTCAACAATCTTTTCACAAAAGTCAGAGAATATAGCGGGCATACATCTTTGAAAGGTAGCAGGTGCATTGCATAAACCAAAAGGCATACATCTATAAGCAAAATTACCGAAAGCGCAAGTAAAATTAGTTTTTTCTTAGTCCTCTTTGGACACAGGTATTTGAGAGAAACCAGAGATAACCATCTAGAAAGCAAAAATGTGTATGTTTGGACAGTCTTTCTAGCATTTGATCAATAAAAGGTAGAGGGTAATGATCCTTTCTAGTAGCTTTATTTAATTTGCAGAAATCAATTACCATTCTATAACCGATAACAATTCTTTGTGGGATCAATTCATCCTTATCATTAGGAACAACAGTAATAACTCCCTTCTTAGGGACACAATGAACGGGACTTACCCACTGACTATCAGCGACAGGATAAATTATATCTAACTCCAGAAGCTTTAGTATTTCATTTCTTACCACTTCTTTCATCTTAGGATTTAACCGTCGTTGATGATCAACAACTGGTTTAGCATCAAGAGTATATCCAATAGAGTGGGACTAATGCCTTTAAGTTCATCAAGAGTATATCCAATAGCAGCATAGTGCTTGTTCAGAGTTTTCAATAATTTCTCTTCTTCCTACTCTGAAAGGTTAGCACTAATAATATTTAAGAGTATCAGGTAATTGTTTAAGCTCAAACACGGGATCACCCTTGGGTGGAGGAGGATCCCCAAGGGTTTCAATAGGCAAGTTGTGTTTCAAAATAGGTCCTTGCATAAAGAATACTTCATCCATTTCCCTTCTTTCATTCATAAACATATCATTTTCATGGTCGAGCAAATATTGTTCTAAAGGATCATTAGGAGGCACGACAATAGAAGCAAGACCAATAATGTCAGTTTACTAGGCAATTCTTTATCATGGGGTTGTCTATGAAATTTAGCAAAATTAAAAGCATGAGACATATCCCTTAAACCAATAGTAACAATATCCTTTTCCCAGTCTATCTTAGCATTAACAGTATTCAAGAAGGGTCTACCAAATATAATGGAACAGAAGTCATCTTGTGGGGAACCAAGACAAGAAAATCAGTAGGATATTTAATTTTCCCACACAAGACTTCAACATCTCTAACGATCCCAATTGGTGAAATAGTATCTCTATTGGCAAGCTTAATAGTAACATCAATATATTTGTGACACCCCAAAAAAAATTTGGCCTTGTTTTAATGAATTAATTTTTTTTCCAGGAATTAAAACTTTGGATATCTAGCTCCTTTTTGATTTTTTTTAAATCATTTCCTTCCCTGTGATGATGAGTTTTTCTCAAAGAGAATATTTTTTTCAAATATGTCATTGGACATATTTAATCTCTCAAGAGAAACTTTCCCTTATTTAATATAACTAATTAAATAATTAAGTTGCTTGATCTTTACTTTCTTGAAAATGGTTTTTCAAGGTTAAATGGCCATATTTGAACTACAACCATTTGATAGATTCACTTAAAATTCCCACAAAAATTTGGAGATGTCATGTGATGTTTTTAAATCACTTTTATGCAAAAATATATTTCATTCATGAAATATTTTGAGCCCTACACTCAATTTTTCTTCTCTGGTCCAGAGTGCATTTTGCACTACAACCCATTTAAATATTTCTTCCTGGCCTCCACCAAAATTATGGGATATTGTTAGTAGCATATGATTCAACTTTATGCAAAAACCTAGTGCTGTTCTTTGAAAATATTGAGTGAATCAACCTCTTTTTCATTCTGGTCCAGCCTTGTGATTTCTACTGCAACCCTATTTATTTTTGCTCCAATGATCTTGTGCTTTCTCCTACTTGTAGATAGCCCCACCAAACCCCTAAATCCAGGAGCATGCAACCTTTTGGATCATTTTTGGTTCATGAAATAATGCTATTTATTTCCTGACCAGAATTGAAGTTTTGTAAAACTTGCACTAACAAGTTGCTGCATTTGACCAACTAACCCCACCACCCTCTTGTGCATCTAAAGAGACTTCCATCTGGAGTTTTTGACCACTCCAAGACTTGCCTAAGTGCCCTTGGCATTTTGCCAAACACCTTATGGGCAGGATCTGTTTTGGCATGAATTTTTGGTTTGCACTGTGAACCTGATCCCCTGACCAAACCAGCTTGTCCACTGATCTCCTTGCAAGCCCAAACCTAGACCTGTTAACCCCCAGCCTCAACCGCGACCTCTAGCATGCTCTGGCATTTCGTCGAGCACACTCAGTGCGTGCACGGGACGCGCCCAGAGCGCGCGTATTGCACGACCCGTGCGCCGAGCCGACACGCTGGCCCCACGGTTTTGGCTCGCTCCGCGGCATCACGCCACGCGCTCCCCTTCTCACAGCTACGCGCCAAGCCGCCCCTCGCCGCGCCCGGCAGGCCAAGCGCTAGCCGCCGCCGCCGCCCGACAGCCTCTGCCCATGTCGGCGCCGCCGAACCTTCCTCCGCTCGCCACCTGGCCCCTGGAACAGCGCGTGCTCATCCGCGAGTGTGTCCACTAGCGCTCGTCGCCGCCACGTCGCCCTGGCTACAGAGAGGCGGTTCGCCGGAGGGCTTATCCACGGCCGCCGCGGAACCGACCTCGACGAGCTATAAAAAGGAGGCCCCCGAGTTTCCCCGGGCACACAGGCAACCTTAGAATGCTCCCCTAGTTCTCCTATGGCAGCCAATCGAACCGGGGAGGTCTTCTTCCCCACCTCCGGCAACTGCGGCCGCCACCACTGCCCGGGCCAATTCGGCACCACCAGGGCCTCCCCCTCTCCGTTCTCTCCACCAAGAGCTTCCTCATCCTTCCGTGAACCTTTCCCTCTACTCGATTTCGATCGGGGCTCACTGCGGGAGAATTTTCACTCCGCCACCGAAGCTTCCCTCCGCCACGGAGCTCGCCGCCGGCGATTTCCTCCACCCTCGACGACCCTACGACTACCGGAGTGACCACCTCGGCCCCCTGAATCCACTGGTGGCCTCAACTTGCCGAACGGAGCCACCGTTCGCCGGCGATGATCACCGGAGCCCCGCTCCACTCGGGCAGAGGAGGGAGACGACGCGGGCGACTGGTCAAACCTGACCAGTGGGCCAGGCGGGCCCACCGTCAGAGACCCAGTGCCGGTCCACGTGGTTAAGTGGAGGCGTAAAGCCTCAAGTACGCCTCCTCTGCACCGAAAGCGTAATCTCGTTTGAAACGTTTTCTTTTCTGTTTTATTTTAAAAACAGATTTGACCAAATCTTTGACTGGCTATAACTTTTTAAATATAAGTCCAAATGAAATGATTCTTTTTCCTACCTCTCTCAAATTTCACCTAGTCTATTTTAAGATTTATTTGAAAAAATTTCAGAACAACTTTTGGTGCTGTTTTTATTTTTTGTGTTAATTCTTTTATATTGCTAAAATAGGATTTTTGAAGAGAGGAGAAATGTTTCAAGTTTTGGAGTGCACCCTGCCTTTCCACACATTGAAGGCAAGCATTCTGAACCCCGGCATAATATTTTTTTGTGTGTTCGATGACACGTTCATAACATCACCTCACTTTGGAGAAACTTGTTATTTCATGTGATATGATCATATGCATGGGTGCATGTTATTGATTTCCATGCTGTTGGAAATGGACACACTTGTGATGATAATCACCCTCATGTGCCTTGCATGCATACCGGCAGGAACCCGGGAAAACCTCTGCCTTGGGTAGGCATGAGTTTGTCGCCGGTCTCCGTCGGGACGGTTATGTCTGGTATGGCATGGCAAGGTGATATGAGCGGTGACTCTGTTGGTTGAAATATATTCGTTATACTAATCATGCAGGGAATACTTAAACCTCCTGAGTCGACCGTAGATCGAGTCTTGTGCCAGTAACCCCCATACTTGTTTCGTACTACCACTCGTCTCTACAGCAAGTAGAGTACGGTTCAGTAAGTTGTCAACCTCTTTCTAGCACACACCGTACAGAGAGGCCATGGTGGAAGATACCGGTTGTAGCTGGTAGGCAGGCCACCTGGTCCGGGGGCATGGGTGTTTCCGGTTGGGACCGAGAGGGGAGGCCACCCCTTAGAGCGCGCGATATAAATTTGATCCCATGCTACGCGAGGTTGTAGCCTCCCCACTTAGAGTTTGCTTAACAGGTGTCGTGGGTGATTCCAGACACGTGTGAGATAAGCTGGTGTGTGCAAGTTAGGTGTGTTTTCAACAAAAAGACCGTAGACGGAATTAGTCCCGATGGACTAAAGAAATCCGTTACTCGTGGGTAAAGAGTACACCCTCTGCAGAGATTAAACCTATTCGAATAGCCGTGTCCATGGTTAAGGATTACAGTCTGGGATGGGTCAGGTGTCGGTCTTAGTGTCGGTCTTCGGAGGTGAAACTGTTAACCAGAAATGGAATTACTACTGTGACTTGTGATAACTATGATTATTATTATTGTTGACTAACCCGTGATATTATTGTTATTATCGAGTATCTCTGGGATGGTTCTACCTCCGGGATATTCACTATGATTGTTTATTTTAAAGCCCTTTATGTGGTGTCGCTCAGACGCCCGACTGTGGCATTTCTTTTAAAGCCCTTTATGTGGTGTCGCTCAGACGCCCGACTGTGGCATTTCTTTTAAAGCCCTTTATGTGGTGTCGCTCAGACGCCCGACTGTGGCATTTCTTTTAAAGCCCTTTATGTGGTGTCGCTCAGACGCCCGACTGTGGCATTTCTTTTAAAGCCCTTTATGTGGTGTCGCTCAGACGCCCGACTGTGGCATTTTCTTTTTAAAGCCCTTTATGTGGTGTCGCTCAGACGCCCGACTGTGGCATTTCTTTTAAAGCCCTTTATGTGGTGTCGCTCAGACGCCCGACTGTGGCATTTCTTTTAAAGCCCTTTATGTGGTGTCGCTCAGACGCCCGACTGTGGCATTTCTTTTAAAGCCCTTTATGTGGTGTCGCTCAGACGCCCGACTGTGGCATTTCTTTTAAAGCCCTTTATGTGGTGTCGCTAAGACGCCCGACTGTGGCATTGCTTGTTATTTGTTTCATAAATTTTAATACTACCATGTTATTGCATTTTTATAAATAACTTGCTTGCACGCATCAGAGTTTCATTTATCTTTTGTGACTGACGTCATGAGCATAAAATATTTTTAGCACATCATTGTTATATTATACCTGTGTTCATAATGTTTGCGAGTACATTCAAAGTACTCACTGGCTTGTCCCTGGCTATTGTCTTGGCCAGATTTTCTTGCACGGAGAGGAGCGACGCGATGCCAGCCCCGGAACCCACACAATGGAGATAGCAGCCTCGCGAAGATAGGAGTTAACCTGGTCAGCTGTTCCCGTGGGAAATGGAGTCCCATAGACACTGATGTTTCACAAACCGCTTCCGCCATCAACCACTAGAAACCATTTGTTGTACTCACAGGCCAGAATGGTCTTGTACTACATATGTTGTATTCTGCTTGGAATTTCTGTATCAAGTTGGAGCCTCATCAGCTAACAGTAATCCTGGGGCTGATGAGCACGACGGTCTTTTCTGGAAATTTATTACCCGGAAAACCGGTCGTGACAGACTTGGTATCAGAGCCAGGCTGACCATTGGCTAATCCTATCTTAGCCAGGTCAATAAACTTAGGCAAACCAACCCACTAGACCTTAACCAAACCCCAGCCAAGCTTCTCGTGCAAGATAGCCACACAGTGACCCAACACCTTTTGGCAGTCGGTGCCCAACCTATCAGCCTAGCCTGTCGACTCATGCGCCAGTGACCGGCCCCTAAAGGCCCTCATTCGCAAACGTGCGGAAGAAGACTCCGCCCCCTTTTTCCTATAAAAAGGGCACGCTAGTCCCAGCACAGCACAACACAGCCTCTACCCCAAACCAAGCTACAATGCCTGGCCCTGTCGTGCACAATGAAACCACAGCAACCAACCTTGGAGGTTTTGTGACCATACTCGCAAACCTCACCCGTCGTGCCTATGCGTTAGAAGAGCCACCAGAATTTGTTGTGTACCAAGGACCCATGAGCGGTGAAGACCGTCAATTCTGGGCCACTGTACACATCTACGGTAGGGGTATAGCACCCGAGTGCCCCTACAGGTTCACCGGAAGAACAACTTCCTTTGAGCCACAAGCCATACAACTAGCGGCTCGAGAGGCTATAGTTCATCTCAGGCACTTGTCGCCCATAGTTAACTGTCGCTCGTTCCACTACTACCCTAGACATGAAGGGTATGGTAGACCACCCCAAGTTGCCAACGGAGATCACGAGACAGACCCCGCATTGTTGCACCTAGTGCGCTATGTAAGTGCACTAGAGGCACTGTTCGACCAAATCACTATTGATTTAATTGCAGCTCGTGGAGAGCTGGTTCGTCGAGCCCCGGCGAGAGAAGAAAACGAGCCCAACGCCGACAACCCAGTCGTGCTGTTTGGACAAGCGATCGAGACCCCGAGATCAGCTCCAGCCATCAGCCGAGATGCTTTGATGACCCCAGAAGTGCTTCGTCGCCTTTTGGGAGCACACTCCAACGGGGTTGTGGCCAACAATCCCCGCGATGGTCATCATCACTACCCCGACCCTGCAGTTCCTCCGCCATCTCCGACTAATCCCGGCAGTGAGACACGTGGAGAAGCCTCGACATCCACCAGGCACGCCCGTTTAGACATTAACGAGGTAGACTAAGCCGTATGAGTAGCACCGAGTTTCAGTGTATCCTCACTTTGTAATCGTGCGACCGTGTATATTAACGCAGCCTGTCGTTGTGCCTCTGTTTTAATAGTGGCCTTGCATTTTTGGTCAGCGCATAGTTGCATATTTTCCGGGCACAACTACCAAAACCAACCCGACGACAACCACAGTAACACGTCTCTTTATGAGATATGTGTATCTCTGACACTGACCTGACCTTTGGAGCTAAGCTGGCAATTTATTACCTTTCACCACGGTAAAACGATCCGGCTCCATTGCTATATAAAGGCCACCTTGTGACCTTACCCAGCAACCCTCACTTTGTGCACCACACTCACAACTTTTTCCTGTCATGCCGAGCCCCAGCATTCATCTGAGAACCCCAGATGCAACCCCAGGTAGCTTTGTCAAAATATTGTGGGATTTTACCCGCAGTACCATGGGTTCTACCCAGCCACCTCAGTACGAGCTGTTCAAATCAAGGATCACCCCATCCACCTCGGAATATTGGGCAGCAGTACACATTCCTCCTGTAGACCCCAACCAAGATACAACGGAAGTTTCCTTCGTGGGGAAATCTATGCCAACCCCACACTTGGCCATAGAAGCTGCTGCAAAAGAAGCGATTGCTCGTCTTCGATCAGCAGTACCCTATGCCCGCGAACGAGGATATTATTACTTTCCGAGCCGTGCAACACCCGGAGAAGTAACATCTTTTCCCGGTGGACGCATTGAGAGAGACCCAGTGCTAGCCAACCTTATCCAGTACATCATTGCTCAAGAGCATTTGAACCAGCGAGTGATGGATTATCTCCAGAGCCTCGCAGATTTAAGTCCTCAGATTGCCATCGGCAGATCACTGAGACCCGACCCGGAGAGACGCATACATCGACTGGTCAATCCACTGCCTCCGATAGAAGAGGAGTGTATCCCTTTACCAGAGACATTTTATCAGGACCCCACCTAGTTACCGTTTTCATTTTAGACATCACTACTGTATTTGTTTTTGCAACATTTATTTATGTGTGTGACTTATGCGTGATACCCTGAGTTTGTACGACGAGTCAATTATTTGGCTTCTACTAATGTGTGTAGTTTTTGTTGTGGTTTATGCTCCTTTAAATTAACTGTTTTTCCCTCGCAAAATCCTGGAGTGAGATTTCTTTTCCCTGAGTTGCTACACCTGCCCCTTCTCACGACGTGGATTATTTAATTTCACACAGCACCACGCAGCAGACTCACAACCATAATCATTCGGACACATACACTGTTTGCAAAACCTTGCAACGGTGTTACATCCAGCTAATCACCCCCTAACAACAGTTAGCACCCGGCACACTCCATCTACTCCTCATGATCACCACCACCGCGGAGAGCCAACACCCGAGCCGCAGCGTCGCGACACTCGTCGAGGATCATCGCGCACAGGAGCACAGAGAGCCCCAGCAGTGTCGCCAGCCCTCCGCATATCAGGATCACAAACCAGTCCAGCATCGCCTCCGCCATTAGAGCCTCACCCGAGCTTCTGTAAGCAGTAATGGAGAAAAAAGGAGGAGGAGAAGTGATGCCAGGTGTGAGGAAGAAGAGAGAGGCACCCCGGCCATTTTATAGCTCAAGCTCGGTGTACGGTGGGCGAAGTCCACCAACGCCGCTCGTCGCCGATCGCCGGTGTTCGGAGTCGAATCCGCGAGCAGTGCCGACAGCGCGCTGGCCCGCGAGGTGAGTGCACGCTGCACCGGCAGCTAGCACGCCGCGCACTACCACGGTACAGCCTAGATGCCCTACGCGCTAGGCATCGCCGGTGGAGAAAGCGCGAGAAAGCGCGTGGGAGAGAGGAGGAAGAGAGAGCCAGAGGGAGAAGAAGAGGCTGACAGTGGACCCCGGGTCCACCTGTCGGCCAGAGAGAGCACTGTGCTCTCGGGTACGACCAGCGTATATCTAAATTTAGGAGTTATTCTAAATTTATATCCAGCGTAGAAATCTCACGATTTTGTCCCGAACCGTAGACTCTTCCACGCAGCACCAGTTTTCACACTGTGGTTTTTCACCACTTATTGCCCTCTCACTGTAGCCACATCTTTATTGCGTATAGTTTTCTTAACACAGCTTTTAACAAATCTCGAGGACGAGATTTTTCTTAAGGGGGTAGTATTGTGACACCCCAAAAATTTGGCCTTGTTTTAATGAATTAAATTTTTTCCAGGAATTAAAACTTTGGATATCTGAGCTCCATTTTGATTTTTTTAAATCATTTCCTTCCCTGTGATGATGAGTTTTTCCCAAAGAGAAATTTTTTTCAAATATGTCATTGGACATATTTAATCTCTCAAGAGAAACTTTCCCTTATTTAATATAACTAATTAAATAATTAAGTTGCTTGATCTTTACTTTCTTGAAAATGGTTTTTCAAGGTTAAATGGCCATATTTGAACTACAACCATTTGATAGATTCACTTAAAATTCCCACAAAAATTTGGAGATGTCATGTGATGTTTTTAAATCACTTTTATGCAAAAATATATTTCATTCATGAAATATTTTGAGCCCTACACTCAATTTTTCTTCTCTGGTCCAGAGTGCATTTTGCACTACAACCCATTTAAATATTTCTTCCTGGCCTCCACCAAAATTATGGGATATTGTTAGTAGCATATGATTCAACTTTATGCAAAAACCTAGTGCTGTTCTTTGAAAATATTGAGTGAATCAACCTCTTTTTCATTCTGGTCCAGCCTTGTGATTTCTACTGCAACCCTATTTATTTTTGCTCCAATGATCTTGTGCTTTCTCCTACTTGTAGATAGCCCCACCAAACCCCTAAATCCAGGAGCATGCAACCTTTGGATCATTTTTGGTTCATGAAATAATGCTATTTATTTCCTGTCCAGAATTGAAGTTTTGTAAAACTTGCACTAACAAGTTGCTGCATTTGACCAACTAACCCCACCACCCTCTTGTACATCTAAAGAGACTTCCATCTGGAGTTTTTGACCACTCCAAGACATGCCTAAGTGCCCTTGGCATTTTGCCAAACACCTTATGGGCAGGATCTGTTTTGGCATGAATTTTTGGTTTGCACTGTGAACCTGATCCCCTGACCAAACCAGCTTGTCCACTGATCTCCTTGCAAGCCCAAACCTAGACCTGTTAACCCCCAGCCTCAATCGCGACCTCTAGCATGCTCTGGCATTTCGTCGAGCACACTCAGTGCGTGCACGGGACGCGCCCAGAGCGCGCGTATTGCACGACCCGTGCGCCGAGCCAACAAGCTAGCCCCACGGTTTTGGCTCGCTCCGCGGCATCACGCCACGCGCTCCCCTTCTCACAGCTATGCGCCAAGCCGCCCCTCGCCGCGCCCAGCAGGCCAAGTGCTAGCCGTCGCCGCCGCCCGACAGCCTCTGCCCATGTCGGCGCCGCCGAACCTTCCTCCGCTCGCCACCTGGCCCCTGGAACAACGCGTGCTCATCCGCGAGTGTGTCCACTAGCGCTCGTCGCCGCCACGTCGCCCTGGCTACAGAGAGGCGGTTCGCCGGCGGGCTTATCCACGGCCACCACGGAACCGACCTCGATGAGCTATAAAAGGAGGCCCCTGAGTTTCCCCGGGCACACAGGCAACCTTAGAATGCTCCCCTAGTTCTCCTATGGCAGCCAATCGAACCGGGGAGGTCTTCTTCCCCACCTCCGGCAACTGCGGCCGCCACCACTGCCCGGGCCAATTCGGCACCACCAGGGCCTCCCCCTCTCCGTTCTCTCCACCAAGAGCTTCCTCATCCTTCCGTGAACCTTTCCCTCTACTCGATTTCGATCGGGGCTCACTGCGGGAGAATTTTCACTCCGCCACCGAAGCTTCCCTCCGCCACGGAGCTCGCCGCCGGCGATTTCCTCCACCCCGAAGACCCTACGACTACCGGAGTGACCACCTCGGCCCCCTGAATCCACTGGTGGCCTCAACTTGCCGAACGGAGCCACCGTTCGCCGGCGATGATCACCGGAGCCCCGCTCCACTCGGGCAGAGGAGGGAGACGACGCGGGCGACTAGTCAAACCTAACCAGTGGGCCAGGCGGGCCCACCATCAGAGACCCAGCGCCGGTCCACGTGGTTAAGTGGAGGCGTAAAGCCTCAAGTACGCCTCCTCTGCACCGAAAGCGTAATCTCGTTTGAAACGTTTTCTTTTCTGTTTTATTTTAAAAACAGATTTGACCAAATCTTTGACTGGCTATAACTTTTTAAATATAAGTCCAAATGAAATGATTCTTTTTCCTACCTCTCTCAAATTTCACCTAGTTTATTTTAAGATTTATTTGAAAAAAAATTCAAAACAACTTTTGGTGCTGTTTTTATTTTTTGTGTTAATTCTTTTATATTGCTAAAATAGGATTTTTGAAGAGAGGAGAAATGTTTCAAGTTTTGGAGTGCACCCTGCCTTTCCACACATTGAAGGCAAGCATTCTGAACCCCGGCATAATATTTTTGTGTGTTCGATGACACGTTCATAACATCACCTCACTTTGGAGAAACTTGTTATTTCATGTGATATGATCATATGCATGGGTGCATGTTATTGATTTCCATGCTGTTGGAAATGGACACACTTGTGATGATAATCACCCTCATGTGCCTTGCATGCATACCGGCAGGAACCCGGGAAAACCTCTGCCTTGGGTAGGCATGAGTTTGTCGCCGGTCTCCGTCGGGACGGTTATGTCTGGTATGGCATGGCAAGGTGATATGAGCGGTGACTCTGTTGGTTGAAATATATTCGTTATGCTAATCATGCAGGGAATACTTAAACCTCCTGAGTCGACCGTAGATCGAGTCTTGTGCCAGTAACCCCCATACTTGTTTCGTACTACCACTCGTCTCTACAGCAAGTAGAGTACGGTTCAGTAAGTTGTCAACCTCTTTCTAGCACACACCGTACAGAGAGGCCATGGTGGAAGATACCGGTTGTAGCTGGTAGGCAGGCCACCTGGTCCGGGGGCATGGGTGTTTCCGGTTGGGACCGAGAGGGGAGGCCACCCCTTAGAGCGCGCGATATAAATTTGATCCCATGCTACGCGAGGTTGTAGCCTCCCCACTTAGAGTTTGCTTAACAGGTGTCGTGGGTGATTCCAGACACGTGTGAGATAAGCTGGTGTGTGCAAGTTAGGTGTGTTTTCAACAAAAAGACCGTAGACGGAATTAGTCCCGATGGACTAAAGAAATCCGTTACTCGTGGGTAAAGAGTACACCCTCTGCAGAGAATAAACCTATTCGAATAGCCGTGTCCATGGTTAAGGATTACAGTCTGGGATGGGTCAAGTGTCGGTCTTAGTGTCGGTCTTCGGAGGTGAAACTGTTAACCAGAAATGGAATTACTACTCGTGACTTGTGATAACTATGATTATTATTATTGTTGACTAACCCGTGATATTATTGTTATTATCGAGTATCTCTGGGATGGTTCTACCTCCGGGATATTCACTATGATTGTTTATTTTAAAGCCCTTTATGTGGTGTCGCTCAGACGCCCGACTGTGGCATTTCTTTTAAAGCCCTTTATGTGGTGTCGCTCAGACGCCCGACTGTGGCATTTCTTTTAAAGCCCTTTATGTGGTGTCGCTCAGACGCCCGACTGTGGCATTTCTTTTAAAGCCCTTTATGTGGTGTCGCTCAGACGCCCGACTGTGGCATTTCTTTTAAAGCCCTTTATGTGGTGTCGCTCAGACGCCCGACTGTGGCATTTCTTTTAAAGCCCTTTATGTGGTGTCGCTCAGACGCCCGACTGTGGCATTTCTTTTAAAGCCCTTTATGTGGTGTCGCTCAGACGCCCGACTGTGGCATTTCTTTTAAAGCCCTTTATGTGGTGTCGCTCAGACGCCCGACTGTGGCATTTCTTTTAAAGCCCTTTATGTGGTGTCGCTCAGACGCCCGACTGTGGCATTTCTTTTAAAGCCCTTTATGTGGTGTCGCTAAGACGCCCGACTGTGGCATTGCTTGTTATTTGTTTCATAAATTTTAATACTACCATGTTATTGCATTTTTATAAATAACTTGCTTGCACGCATCAGAGTTTCATTTATCTTTTGTGACTGACGTCATGAGCATAAAGTATTTTTAGCACATCATTGTTATATTATACCTGTGTTCATAATGTTTGCGAGTACATTCAAAGTACTCACTGGCTTGTCCCTGGCTATTGTCTTGGCCAGATTTTCTTGCACGAAGAGGAGCGACGCGATGCCAGCCCCGGAACCCTAACAATGGAGATAGCAGCCTCGCGAAGATAGGAGTTAACCTGGTCAGCTGTTCCCGTGGGAAATGGAGTCCCATAGACACTGATGTTTCACAAACCGCTTCCGCCATCAACCACTAGAGACCATTTGTTGTACTCACAGGCCAGAATGGTCTTGTACTACATATGTTGTATTCTGCTTGGAATTTCTGTATCAAGTTGGAGCCTCATCAGCTAACAGTAATCCTGGGGCTGGTGAGCACGACGGTCTTTTCTGGAAATTTATTACCCGGAAAACCGGTCGTGACAATATTCTATCTCAGCAGGTGCAATATCATGCATAATTTCTTTGTATAAGGAATGAGGTATTGCACTCACACTAGCACCCATATCACGTAAGCCATGATAACAATGATATCCTATTTTAACAGAAACAACAGGCATGCCAACAATAGGTCTATGTTTATTTTTTGTACCGAGTTTAGCAATCCTAGCAGCTTCATAACAGAAATAAATAACATGCCCATCAATATTATCGACCAAGAGATCTTTAACCATAGCAATACTAGGTTCAAATTTAATTTGCTCAGGGGGTGTAGGTGTTCTAGTATTACTCTTATGAACCACAGTTGAAGCTTTATCATGATCCTTTATTCTAACAGGGATAGGTGGTTTCTCAATATAGGCAGTAGGAACAATAGGATCAACATTATAAGCAATAGTTTTTTCTTCAACTTTAATAGGTTCTACTACCTTCACTTCAATGGGAGGATGATGTTTAAACCACTTCTCCTTAGGGAGATCAACATGAGTAGCAAATGATTCACAGAAAGAAGCTACTATCTCAGAGTCAAGTCCATATTTAGTGCTAAATTCATGAAAAGCATCGGTATCCATAAAAGATTTAACACAATCAAACTTAGGGGCTATACCTAACTCCTTACCATCGTCGAGTTCCCAATCTTTAGAGTTGCGTTTAATTCTTTCCAATAAATCCCATTTGAATTCAATAGTCCTCATCATAAAAGAACCAGTACAAGAAGTATTGAGCAAGGAGTGATCATTATGAGAAAGCCGAGCATAATTTTTTTGAATAATAATTTCTCTTGAGAGCTCATGATTGGGGCATGAATATAAATTGACTTAAGCCTCCCCAAGCTTGAGCGATACTTTCTCCTTCACGAGGCCAAACATTATATATATAATTATGATCACGATGAACTAGATGCATAAGATAAAACTTCTGATGAAATTCCAATTTCAATCGGTTGTAGTTCCATGATCCAATATCATCACATAGCCTATACCATGTCAATGCCTTTCCCTTCAAAGATAAAGGGGAGACCTTCTGCTTGACAACATCCTCGGGCATACCTGCAAGCTTAAATAATCCACAAACTTCATCCACATAGATTAGGTACATATTGGGATGTAATGTTCCATCTCCTGTATATGGATTAGCTAGCAGTTTCTCTATCATACCCAAAGGAATTTAAAAGTAAATATTTTCAGTAGGATCAGTAGGTTGAGGAGAAACTCTTTGCACTTCTGGTCGGGGTGAAGATACCCTGAACAAGCCCATCAAAGGATTATTTTCCATAGTAACAAGTGCCAGTAAATTTCAGCACACTATATAAATGTTTCCTTACCCAATTCCACCTACCAAAAGGCGCTTCACTCCCTGGCAATGGCGCCAGAAAAGAGTCTTGATGACCCACAAGTATAGGGGATCTACTGTAGTCCTTTCAATAAGTAAGAGTGTCGAACCCAATGAGGAGCAGAAGGAAATGACAAGCGGTTTTCAGTAAGGTATTCTCTGCAAGCACTGAAATTATCAGTAACAGATAGTTTTGTGATAAGATAATTCGTTACGGGTAACAAGTAACAAAACTAAATAAGGTGCAAAGGACAAGCCTGGACAAACTCTTATATAAAGCAAAGCGCTCCCGAGGACACATGGGAATTATTGTCAAGCTAGTTTTCATCATGCTCATATGATCCGCGTTTGTTACTTTGATAATTTGATATGTGGGTGGACCGGTGCTTGGGTACTGCCCTTCCTTGGATGAGCACCCCACTTATGATTAACCCCTCTTGCAAGCATCCGCAACTACGAAAGAAGAATTAAGGTAAACCTAACCATAACATGAAACATATGGATCCAAATCAGCCCCTTATGAAGCAATGCATAAACTAGGGTTTAAGCTTCTGTCGCTCTAGCAACCCATCATCTACTTATTACTTCCCAATGCCTTCCCCTAGGCCCAAATCATGGTGAAGTGTCATGTAGTCGACGTTCACATAACACCAGTAGAGGAGATACAACATACATCTCATCAAAATATCGCACGAATACCAAATTCACATGATTACTTATAACAAGACTTCTCCCATGTCCTCAGGAACAAACGTAACTACTCACAAAGCATATTCATGTTCAAAATCAGAGGGGTATTAATATGCATTAAGGATCCGAACATATGATCTTCCACCGAATAAACCAACTAGCATCAACTACAAGGAGTAATCAACACTACTAGCAACCCACAGGTACCAATCTGAGGTTTTGAGACAAAGATCAGATACAAGAGATGAACTAGGGTTTGAGAGGAGATGGTGCTGGTGAATATGTTGATGGATATTGGACCCCTCTTGATGAGAGGATCGATGGTGATGACGATAGCGGTGATTTCCCCCTCCCGGAGGGAAGTTTCCCCGGCAGGACAGCTCCGCCGGAGCCCTAGATTGGCCCTGCCCAGGTTCCGCCTCGAGACGGCAATGCTTCGTCCCGAAAGCTTCCTTATGATTTTTTCCAGGGCAAAAGACACCATATAGCAGAACATGGACGTCGGGAGCCTGCGAGGGGGCCCACGAGGCAGGGGGCACCTAGGGGGTAGGGTGCGCCCTCCACCCTCGTGGATGACTAGTGGCCCTCCTCTGGTGCTTTCTTCGCCAATATTTTTAATATATTTCAAACTGATTTCCATGGAGTTTCAGGACTTTTGGAGTTGTGTAGAATAGGTCTCTAATATTTTCTTCTTTTCTTGTCTAGAATTCCAGCTGCTGGCATTCTCCCTCTTCATGTAAACCTTATAAAATAAGAGAGAAAATGCATAAGTATTGTGACATAATGTGTAGTAACAGCCCATAATGTAATAAATATTGATATAAAAGCATGATGCAAAATGGACGTATCACCCACTACTATAAATGAGAAGAATTTGGCTTTATATGGAGGGTAGTAAAATTCTTATGCTTATGAATCATCAAAAGAATGCTTTATGTGATGGTTATATTGTTGAATTCATTGATGACGCTACTGAAAATTCTTATGAGAGAGGAACATATACTTTTACATGTTGCAATAATATCAAGTTTCCTCTCTATGTGTTGAAAGACTTGAAATCGTGCTTGTTTTGCCTTCCTATGCTAGTTGATTCTTGTTCCCTTAAATTGTTTTCTCGCAAAATCCCTATGCATAGGAAGTGGGTTAGACTTTAATGTGCTAGTCATATGCTTCATAATGCTCCCACTATGTTTCAATCCTTATCTTTTATGTGAGCATCATTGAAATCATCATGCCTAGCTAAAAAGGCATTAAATAAAGGCGCTTGTGGGAGACAACCCAATATTTTTCCTTGCTGTTTTCCAATAAATTTATCATCTAGCCTTTGGTTAGATGTGTTTTCATGTTTTAACTAGTGTTTGAGCCAAGTAATACCTTTGGGATGGCTTACGGTGATACTTTATTTGATCCTGTTGAAAAACAGAAACTTTTGCACCCAGTAAAATAATTTTCAAAATTCAATGGAATGAGGTATTGATCTGAATTTTTGCACAAGATTTATATAAAAATTTCCAAGGTTGTCCTAATTTTTCAGAATTTTTGGAGTTACGGAAGTATACAAAGTTTCCAGATTACTATAGACTGTTCTGTTTTCATTGTGTTGTTTGCTTATTTTGATGAATCTATGAGTAGTATGAGAGTGTATGAACCATGGAGAAGTTGGAATACAGTAGATATAATAGCAATACAAATTTAGAATGAGTCTACAATAGTACCTAAATGGTTATTTGCTTTATTATAATAATAGAGCTTACGAGTTTTCTGTTGAGTTTTGTGTTGTGAAGTTTTCATGTTTTGGGTAAACTTTTGATGGACAACAGAATAAGGAGTGGCAAGAGCCTAAGCTTGGGTATGCCCAAGGCACCCCAAGGTAATATTAAAGGACAACCAAGCATCTAAGCTTGGGGATGCCCCAGATGGCATCCCCTCTTTCGTCTTTGTTCATCGGTAAATTTACTTGAGACTATATTATTATTCACCACATGATATGTGTTTTGCTTGGAGCATCATTTTTTTTGTTTAGATTTGCTTGCTGTTATTTAGAATAAGTTTTAGTATATTTTATTTCAAGAAAAGTGTCAAGGATAGCCTTCACCATGCTCAATCTGCAAGTATATGAGTTGCTGTTTCAAAACAGAAAGTTTATCGCTATTCTAAAAATTCCCTAGAAAAATTAGAATGTGATAAAAGCTTGAAATTTTGACACAACATGCAATGATAAATTTTATATAGTGTGGAAATTTTTCAGAATTTTTGGAGTTAGGGAAGTATGATTCCTCTTGCACCATTTACAGACTATTCTGTTTAGACATATTGCTGTTATGTTTGCATTGTTTGCATATGTTTGCTTGTTTAATGATTATATTTGAGGTTAGGAGTCTTAAATATGTAGAGGCATTTAGTGTGCAATATCAAATAATAATTTTAGTGATTTTCTACAGTAAAGAATGATAAGGGTATGCGTTGATTTATACTAACTTATATCACGAGTTCTTGTTGAGTTTTGTGTGGATGAAGTTTTTAAGATTTAGGGAAACCATGATATTAAAGGAATTAAGGAGACACGAAAGCTCAAGCTTGGGGATGACCAAGGCATCCCTAATTAATATTTCAAGAAGTCTCAAGCGTCTAAGCTTGGGGATGCCCGCTTGGCATCCCACCTTTCTTCTTCAACAATGATCGGCCAGTTTAGGTTGAGCCTAAGTTTTAGCTTCTTCACTTGCTTTGTGCTATCCTTGGAACGCCATTTTATTTTATTTTGCTTGCTGTTTGAATAAAGTATCCCAATATCTGAAATTCTTAATTGTTAGAGAGTCTTCACATAGTTACATAATTAGTCAACTACTCATTGATCTTCACTTATATCTTTTTGGAGTAGTTTGTCAGTTGCTCTAGTGCTTCACTTACATCTTTTTAGAGCACGGCGGTGGTTTTATTTTGAAGAAATTGTTGAAATCTCTTGCTTCACTTATATTATTTTGAGATTCTGTTTAAACAACGTGGTAATTTGCTTAGGTTATGAATTTAGTCCTAATATGATGGGCATCCAAGAGGGATATAATTAAAACTTTCATATAAAGTGCATTGAATACTATGAGAAGTTTGATTCCTTATGATTGTTTTGAGATATGAGGATGGTGATATTATAGTCATGCTAGTGAGTCATTGTGGATTGTAGAAATACTTGTGTTAAAGTTTGTGATTCACGTAGCATGGACGTATGGTAAACCATTATGTAACGAAGTCGAAGCATGATTTATTTATTGATTGTCTTCCTTATGAGTGGCGGTCGGGGACGAGCGATGGTATTTTCCTACCAATCTATCCCCCTAGGAGCATGCGTGTAGTACTTTGTTTCAATGACTAATAGATTTTTGCAATAAGTATGTGAGTTCTTTATGACTAATGTTGAGTCAATGGATTATACGCACTCTCATCCTTCCACCATTGCTAACCTCTCTAGTACCACTCAACTTTCGCCGGTACCACACACCAACCATATACCTTCCTCAAACAGCCACCATACCTACCTATTATGGCATTTCCATAGCCAATCCAAGATATATTGCCATGCAACTTCCACCGTTCCATTTATTATGACACGCTTCATCATTGTCATATTGCTTTGCATGATCATTTAGTTGCCATAGTATTTGTGGCAAAGCCACCGTTCATAATTTTTCATCATGTTACTCTTGAGTCATTGCACATCCCGGTACACCGCCGGAGGTATTCATATAGTCATATTTTGTTCTAGTATCGAGTTGTAATTCTTGAGTTATAAGTAAATAAAAGTGTGACGATCTTCATTATTAGAGCATTTCTCCATGCGAGGAAAAATAAAAAGTCCAAAGAAGCCAATCAAAAAAAAGAGAGAGAAGAGAAGAAAAAAGAGAAAAAAAGAGAAAAAATAATAATAAAAAAATGAGTGAAAATAGAGAAGGGGCAATGTGAAGGAAATATGACCTAGAGGCAATAATAAAGTTATTATTTATTTCCTCATATCATGATAAATGTTTATTATTCATGCTAGAATTCTATTACCCGGAAACATAGTACATGTGTGAATACATAGACAAATAGAGTGTCACTAGTATGCCTCTACTTGACTAGCTCGTGAATCAAATATGGTTAAAGTTTCCTAACCATAGACATGAATTGTCATTTGATTAACGAGATCACATCATTAGGAGAATGATGTGATTGACTTGACCCATTCCATTAGCTTAGCACTTGATCGTTTAGTATGTTTCTATTGCTTTCTGTAGCGACCCGACCTCAGACGGTCAAGTCTCTGTGCATTAGTGTCATCCCTGGATCAGTAATGCTGACACACACAGTACTCGAAGGATTTATAACAGAGTAGCAAATCACACACTTATTACATCGAATGTCTCAAAAGAGAACTTATTACAATAATATGGCTTAAGGCCATCTAATGCGAAAACAACGGAAGGCTTGGAAGATAAAGTGAGTCCATCAACTCCAACGGCATAGCTGAGCTGCACAGCAACGACCTAACGAACCTTACTCCTCGTCTGAACAGTCTGCAACATAATACGTTGCAGCCTGGGAACGGGTCAGCACATGGAATATGCTGGCAATATAACACAGTAGAATGAAAATAGAATAATGCTAACACTACATGCATATTTGGCTGGTGGAAAGCTCTACGGTTATAGTTTTGCATAAAGCCAAATTTTCCCTACTACAAAGGAATAAATTTTATTTAACTATCATGGTAGTTGAACAACATTGAGAAGGTAACCCCAACTCAATCCCAATTAAAAGTGATTAACAATCCAACAATATTAATTAGGGGTGATGAGATACATAAGAAGCTTCAAGTACTAGATACTCAGAATTGTCCATAACCGGGGACACGGCTAACCATGATTAGATTGTACACTCTGCAGAGGTTTGTGCACTTTTCACCACAAGACTCAATCGCCTCCGTTGATTTCTCGCACTGCATCGTGTTTGAGAAACGGATGACCGAGACATAGTCTTTCAGAAACATTAACTCTCTACTCCGGGTAGACCATACCAAACCTACAAAACCCACTACCTGCTGATCTACCTGTTCAAGAGCTTCACGTAACTTACTCAACTATGCTAGAGCCCATAATAGCTTGTGGCTGCACACGGAAGTTTCTAGCATGAATCATCTTAGTTCCCTTTGAGCCTGGGTGGCGGTCCATAGGAAAATCACACGGTAACCCCGGGATTTCCAAAAATAAACAGACAATCACTGGTATCCCCAGGTGCCTCAATCCACCGAGATGTGTATTAAAGTTGCCACCTTAAGTTGAACCATTAATTAACAATATCACATCTGTCATGGAATACACTCAAACCCAAACCACGTCTACGAGCATAGCATAGCAATATAAGTATAACGTAGAAGTAACTCCCAAGGGTTTGATAATAAACAGGGCAATAGGTTCTACCTCATCAAGTACTTCCCAAATACCCACATGTTATCAACTCCTAACCATGCAATGTTTGAGGGTTGAAACTAATGCATAAAAACTGGGTATGAAAAGAGTATGATCAATGTGTTACTTGCCTTGCTGACGATCCGCGAAACCTAGAGACTCGTAGTAACACGCTTCGCACTCCGGGAATTCTATCGCAAACAAAAAATAACATACATGAGCAACTAGCAAATATGCATGAGCAAAAATTCAACTGAAAGCAAAGAACCAGCAAGTTCAACTTAAGAACTCTGGTTAGCAAAAAGAATCGAATCAAACGGAGCAACGAAACTCAAACGGCAAAAGAAACAAAATCCGTTTACTAATCTGGACTAAGGTCAAATTTTTACAGTACCAAAACTTAGTTTAAGTTGGTTAAGCAGAAAGAGGGTTTCGAGATGAAACTCCAGGCTTTTGAATCACCTGATTCCGACTAACGAGCGAAAAGATAAACAGAAACTAAGATTGGATCGGAAACCTCGATCAGAAAAATCGCGGAATTAATACGACAAAAGAAAAAGCAACGAACAGACTAACGAACGAGCGTTCGTTATCTGAAACTAAACAAAGAACATGTTCGTTAAAACGAACGGACGAGCGAACGCTCGCTAAATAAATAAACCGTAGAATAAAACCTATCTATAAATAAAATGAAAAACGGAACTAGGGTTTTTCAAAAACAAAGTGGGTTTTTTTAAAAAAAAACGGCGACTCGGGCGCTACCTCCGACGAAGTCCTCCGGCGGGGCGCGGCTCCAGCGAGGGACGGGGTGGCGCGGGAGGCGGCGGCGGCTCGGGCAGGGCGCGGCGGGAGGCAGCTCGGCTCAGCTCGGGGCGCGGCGGGAGGCGGCGATGGTGGTGGTGGTTGGCAGCGGGGCGAGCGGTATTTAAGGAGGGGAGGGGGCGGCGGTGGCTTGGGGAAGGGGGCGCCCGGGGAGGAGTTCGGCTCGGGCTCCCCTCGGTGTCCGTGCGGCGCATGGCGGCGCGCGCGGGGAAGGCGGCGGTGAGGCGGGCCGGCCTGGCTGGGCCTTGGGCCTGGTCGGGCGCGGGCGCAAGTTTTTTTTTAAATAAATTCCGCCGGAACTTAGAATAATCCTAGAAAAATAAATAAAAATCTAAAAATACCAAAATAAATTTTTCACCGTCTAAATGAAATATTTAGGATGAGGTGAACATTTTCTTGGCCCTAAATGCAATTTTGGAAAGCATGCAAATTTTTCTAATACAAATAAAATCCGAATAAAATCAACTAAGATCAAATAAATGATTTTAACATTTTTCCTCCAATATTTCAATTATTTTGGAGAAGCCATATTATCTCCTCTCATTTATTTTTGGTACGAAATATTTTTTCGGAGAAAGAATAAATAAAATAAAAAATCCTCGTTTCATTATTTGGTACGAAATTCCAAATATGAGACCGAAAAATCCCCAACTCTCTCCGAGGGTCCTTGAGTTGCTTAGGATTTTGAGAATTGCAAAACGGAAAAGAAATAAAATATGATATGCATGAATGACCTGTGTATAACATTCCAAATTAAAAATTTGGGATGTTACACTTTCTTCATGACTTATACATGTTCCTATGACTATGAGATTATGTAACTCCCGTTTACCGTAGGAACACTTTGTGTGCTACCAAACATCACAACGTAACTAGGTGATTATAAAGGTGCTCAACAGGTGTCTCCGAAGGTACTTGTTGAGTTGACGTATTTCGAGATTAGGATTTGTCACTCTGATTGTCGGAGAGGTATCTCTAGGCCCTCTCGGTAATGCACATCACTATAAGCCTTGCAAGCAATGCAGCTAATGAGTTAGTTACGGGATGATGCAGTACATAACGAGTAAAGAGACTTGCCGGTAACGAGATTGAACTAGGTATTGAGATACCGACGATCGAATCTCGGGCAAGTATCATACCGATGACAAAGGGAACAACGTATGTTGTTATGCGGTTTGACCGATAAAGATCTTCGTAGAATATGTAGGAGCCAATATGAGCATCCAGGTTCCGCTATTGGTTATTAACCGGAGACGTGTCTCGGTCATGTCTACACAGTTCTTGAACCCGTAGGGTCCGTACACTTAAAGATAGATGACGGTTATATTATGAGTTTATGTGTTTTGATGTACCGAAGGTAGTTCGGAGTCCCGGATGTGATCACGGACATGACGAGGAGTCTCGAAATAGTCGAGACATGAAGATTGATATATTGGACGACTATATTCGGACACCGGAGTGGTTCCGGGGGTTATCGGATATATACCGGAGTATCGGGGGGTTATCAGAACTCCCCCGAAGGTTAATGGGCCTCATGGGCCCAAGTGGTGGAAGAGGAGAGGTGGCCAAGGGGCAGCCGCGCGCCCCTCCCCCCCAAGTCCGAATTGGACAAGGAGGGGGGGCGCCCCCCTTTCCTTTCCCCTCTCTCTCCTTCCCTCTCCTCTCCTACTCCAACAAGGAAGGGGGGAGTCCTACTCCCGGGGGGGAGTAGGACTCCTCATGGGGCGCGCCAAGGGTGGTCGCCCCCTCCCCCTCCTCCACTCCTTTATATACAGGGAGGGAGGCACCCCCTTGAGACACAACAATTGATCCTTGAGATCTCTTAGCTGTGTGCGGTGCCCCCCTCCACCATAATCCACCTCGATAATATCGTAGCGGTGCTTAGGCGAAGCCCTGCATCAGTAGAACATCATCATCGTCAGCACGCCATCGTGCTGATGGAACTCTCCCTCAAATCTCGGCTGGATCGGAGTTCGAGGGACGTCATCGAGCTGAACGTGTGTTGAACTCGGAGGTGCCGTGCGTTTGGTACTTGATCGGTCGGATCGTGAAGATGTACGACTACATCAACTGCGTTGTGCTAACGCTTCCTCTTTCGGTCTACGAGGGTACGTGGACACACTCTCCCCTCTTGTTGCTATGCATCACCATGATCTCGTGTTTGCGAAGGAAAATTTTGAAATTACTACGTTCCCCAACAGTGGCAGCCGAGCCAGGTTTTATGCGTAGATGTTATATGCAAGAGTAGAACAAAAGTGAGTTGTGGGCGATACAAGTCATACTGCTTACCAGCATGTCATACTTTGGTTCGGCGGTATTGTTGGATGAAGTGGCCCGGACCGACATTACGCGTACGCTTGAGCGAGACTGGTTCTACCGACGTGCTTTGCACACAGGTGGCTGGCGGGTGTCAGTTTCTACAACTTTAGTTGAACCGAGTGTGGCTACGCCCGGTCCTTGGGAAGGTTAAAATATCATTAACTTGACAAACTATCGTTGTGGTTTTGATGCGTAGCTAAAAACGTTTCTTGCTAAGCCCGTAGCAGCCACGTAAAACTTGCAACAACAAAGTAGAGGACGTCTAACTTGTTTTTGCAGGGCATGTTGTGATGTGATATGGTCAAGACGTGATGCTATATTTTATTGTATGAGATGATCATGTTTTGTAACCGATTTATCGGCAACTGGCAGGAGCCATATGGTTGTCGCTTTATTGTATGCAATGCAATCACCCTATAATTGCTTTACTTTATCACTAAGCGGTAGCAATAGTCATAGAAGCAATATTTGGCGAGACAACAACGATACTACGGTGGAGATCAAGGTGTCGCGCCGGTGACGATGGTGATCATGACGGTGATTCGGAGATGGAGATCACAAGCACAAGATGATGATGGCCATATCATATCACTTATATTGATTGCATGTGATGTTTATCTTTTATGCATCTTATCTTGCTTTGATTGATGGTAGCATTATAAGATGATCTCTCACTAAATTTCAAGGTAAAAGTGTTCTCCCTGAGTATGCACCGTTGCCAAAGTTCGTCGTGCCCAGACACCACGTCATGATCGGATGTGATAAGCTCTACGTCCATCTACAATGGGTGCAAGCCAGTTTTGCACACGCATAATACTCAGGTTAAACTTGACGAGCCTGGCATATGCAGATATGGCCTCGGAACACTGAGACCGAAAGGTCGAGCGTGAATCATATAGTAGGTATGATCAACATAGTGATGTTCACCATTGATAACTACTCCATTTCACGTGAAGATCGGTTATGGTTTAGTTGATTTGGATCACGTGATCACTTAGATGATTAGAGGGATGTTTATCTAAGTGGGAGTTCTTAAGTAATATGATTAATTGAACTTAAATTTATCATGAACTTCGTACCTGATAGTATTTTGCTTGTCTATGTTTGTTGTAGATAGATGGCCCGTGCTGTTGTTCCGTTAAATTTTAATGCGTTCCTTGAGAAAGCAAAGTTGAAAGATGATGGTAGCAATTACACGGACTGGGTCCGTAACTTCAGGATTATCCTCATTGCTGCACAGAAAAGTTACGTCCTGGAAGCACCGCTAGGCGTACCACCTGCACCAGCAACTGCAGACATTGTGAATGCCTGGCTGTCACGTGTTGATGACTACTCTATAGTTCAGTGTGCCATGCTTTACGGCTTAGAACCGGGACTTCAGCGACGTTTTGAACATCATGGAGCATATGAGATGTTCCAGGGGTTGAAGTTAATATTTCAAGCAAATGCCCGGATTGAGAGATATGAAGTCTCCAATAAGTTCTACAGCTGCAAGATGGAGGAGAATGGTTCTGTCAGTGAACATATACTCAAAATGTCTGGGTATTGCAATCACTTGATTCAACTGGGAGTTAATCTTCCGGATGATAGTATCATTGACAGAATTCTTCAATCACTACCACCAAGCTACAAGAGCTTCTTCATGAACTATAATATGCAAGGGATGAACAAGACAATTCCCGAGCTCTTCGCAATGCTAAAGGCTGCAGAGGTAGAAATCAAGAAGGAGCATCTAGTGTTGATGGTCAGTAAGACCACCAGTTTCAATAAAAAGGGCAAAGGGAAGAAGAAGGGGAACTTCAAGAAGAAGGCAAACAAGTTGCTGCTCAAGAGAAGAAACCCAAGTCTGGACCTAAGCCTGAGACTGAGTGCTTCTACTACAAGCAGACTGGTCACCAGAAGCGGAACTGCCCCAAGTATTTGGCGGACAAGAAGGATGGCAAGGTGAACAAAGGTATATATGATATACATGTTATTGATGTGTACCTTACCAGAGCTCGCAGTAGCACCTGGGTATTTGATACTGGTTCTGTTGCTAATATTTGCAACTCAAAACAAGGACCACGGATTAAGCGGGCACTGGCTAAGGATGAGGTGATGATGCGCGTGGGAAATGGTTCCAAAGTCGATGTGATCGCCGTCGGCACACTACCTCTACATCTACCTTTGGGATTAGTTTTAGACCTAAATAATTGTTATTTGGTACCAGCGTTGAGCATGAACATTATATCTGGATCTTGTTTGATGCGAGATGGTTATTCATTTAAATCTGAGAATAATGGTTGTTCTATCTATATGAGTAATATCTTTTATGGTTATGCACCCTTAAAGAGTGGTCTATTTTTGATGAATCTCGATAGTAGTGATACACGTATTCATAATGTTGAAACCAAAAGATGGAGAGTTGATAATGATAGTGCAACTTATTTGTGGCACTGCTGTTTGGGTCATATTGGTGTAAAGCGCATGAAGAAACTCCATACTGATGGACTTTTGGAATCACTTGATTATGAATCACTTGGTATTTGCGAACCATGCCTCATGGGCAAGATGACTAAAACACCGTTCTATGGAACTATGGAGCGAGCAACTGATTTGTTGGAGATCATACATACTGATGTATGTGGTCCAATGAATGTTGAGGCTCGCGGCGGGTATCGTTATTTTCTCACCTTCACAGATGATTTGAGCAGACATGGGTATATCTACTTAACGAAACATAAGTCTAAAACATTTGAAAAGTTCAAAGAATTTCAGAGTGAAGTTGAAAATCATCGTAACAAGAAAAGAAAGTTTCTACGATCTGATCGTGGAGGAGAATATTTGAGTTACGAGTTTGGTCTACATTTGAAACAATGCGGAATAGTTTCGCAACTCACGCCACCCGGAACACCACAGCGTAATGGTGTGTACGAACATCGTAATCGTACTTTACTAGATATGGTGCGATCTATGATGTCTCTTACTAATTTACTGCTATCATTTTGGGGTTATGCTTTAGAGACGGCTGCATTCATGTTAAATAGGGCACCATCAAAATCCGTTGAGACGACGCCTTATGAACTGTGGTTTGGCAAGAAACCAAAATTGTCGTTTCTTAAAGTTTGGGGCTGCGATGCTTATGTGAAAAAACTTCAACCTGATAAGCTCGAACCCAAATCGGAGAAATTTTTCTTCATAGGATACCCAAAGGAAACTGTTGGGTACATCTTCTATCACAGATACGAAGGCAAGACATTCATTGCCAAGAATGGATCCTTTCTATAGAAGGAGTTTCTCTCGAAAGAAGTGAGTGGGAGGAAAGTAGAACTTGATGAGGTAACTGTACCTGCTCCTTTATTGGAAAATAGTTCATCACAGAAACCGGTTCCTGTGACGACTACACCAATTAGTGAGGAAGCTAATGATGTTGATCATGAAATTTCAGATCAAGTTACTATCGAACCTCGTAGGTCAACCAGAGTAAGATCCGCACCAGAGTGGTATGGTAATCCTATTCTGGAGGTCTTGTTACTTGACCATGGTGAACCTACGAACTATGAGGAAGCGATGATGAGCCCAGATTCCACAAAATGGCTTGAGGCCATGAAATCTGAGATGGAATCCATGTATGAGAACAAAGTATGGACTTTGGTTGACTTGCCCGATGATCGGCAAGCCATCAAGAATAAATGGATCTTCAAGAAGAAGACTGACGCTGATGGTAATGTTACTGTCTACAAAGCTCGACTTGTTACAAAAGGTTTTCGACAAGTTCAAGGGGTTGACTACGATGAGACTTTCTCACCCGTATTGATACTTAAGTCTGTCCGAATCATGTTAGCAATTGCCGCATTTTATGATTATGAAATTTGGCAAATGGATGTCAAAACTGCATTCCTGAATGGATTTCTGGAAGAAGAGTTGTATATGATGCAACCAGAAGGTTTTGTCGATCCAAAGGGTGCTAAAAAAGTGTGCAAGCTCCAGCGATCCATTTATGGACTGGTGCAAGCCTCTCGGAGTTGGAATAAACGCTTTGATAGTGTGATCAAAGCATATGGTTTTATACAGACTTTTGGAGAAGCCTGCATTTACAAGAAAATGAGTGGGAGCTCTGTAGCATTTCTAATATTATATGTGGACGACATATTATTGATTGGAAATGATATAGAATTTCTGGATAGCATAAAAGGATACTTGAATAAAAGTTTTTCAATGAAAGACCTCGGTGAAGTTGCTTATATATTGGGCAGCAAGATCTATAGATATAGATCAAGATGGTTAATTGGACTTTCACAAAGTACATACCTTGATAAAGTTTTGAAAAAGTTCAAAATGGATCAAGCAAAGAAAGGGTTCTTGCCTGTAATACAAGGTGTGAAATTGAGTCAGACGCAATGCCCGACCACTACAGAAGATAGAGAGAAAATAAAAGAAGTTCCCTATGCTTCATCCATAGGCTCTATCATGTATGCAATGCTGTGTACCAGACCTGATGTGTGCCTTGCTATTAGTTTAGAAGGGAGGTACCAAAGTAATCCAGGAGTGGATCACTGGACAGCGGTCAAGAACATCCTGAAATACCTAAAAAGGACTAAGGATATGTTTCTCGTTTATGGAGGTGACAAAGAGCTAGTCATAAATGATTACGTCGATGCAAGCTTTGACACCGATCCGGACGATTCTAAATCGCAAACCGGATACGTGTTTATATTGAACGGTGGAGTTGTCAGTTGGTGCAGTTCTAAACAAAGCGTCATGGCGGGATCTACATGTGAAGCAGAGTACATAGCTGCTTCGGAAGCAACAAATGAAGGAATCTGGATGAAGGAGTTCATATCCGATCTGGGTGTCATACCTAGTGCATCGGGTCCAATGAAAATCTTTTGTGACAATACTGGTGCAATTGCCTTGGCAAAGGAATCCAGATTTCACAAGAGAACCAAGCACATCAAGACACGCTTCAATTCCATCCGGGACCAAGTCCAGGTGGGAGACATAGAGATTTGCAAAATACATACGGATCTGAATGTTGCAGACCCATTGATTGAGCCTCTTCCACGAGCAAAACATGATCAACACCAAGGCTCCATGGATGTTAGAATCATTTCTGTGTAATCTAGATTACTGACTCTAGTGCAAGTGGGAGACTGAAGGAAATATGCCCTAGAGGCAATAATAAAGTTATTATTTATTTCCTCATATCATGATAAATGTTTATTATTCATGCTAGAATTGTATTACCCGGAAACATAATACATGTGTGAATACATAGACAAACAGAGTGTCACTAGTATGCCTCTACTTGACTAGCTCGTGAATCAAAGATGGTTAAAGTTTCCTAACCATAGAAATGAGTTGCCATTTGATTAACGGGATCACATCATTAGGAGAATGATGTGATTGACTTGACCCATTCCGTTAGCTTAGCACTTGATCGTTTAGTATGTTGCTATTGCTTTCTTCATGACTTATACATGTTCCTATGACTATGAGATTATGTAACTCCTGTTTACCGGAGGAACACTTTGTGTGCTACCAAATGTCACAACGTAACTGGGTGATTATAAAGGTGCTCTATAGGTGTCTCTGAAGGTACTTGTTGAGTTGACGTATTTCGAGATTAGGATTAGTCACTCCGATTGTCGGAGAGGTATCTCTGGGCCCTCTCAGTAATGCACATCACTATAAGCCTTGCAAGCAATGTAGCTAATGAGTTAGTTATGGGATGATGCATTACATAACGAGTAAAGAGACTTGCCGGTAACGAGATTGTACTAGGTATTGAGATACCGACGATCGAATCTCGGTCAAGTAACATACCGATGACAAAGGGAACAACGTATGTTGTTATGCGGTTTGACTGATAAAGATCTTCGTAGAATATGTAGGAGCCAATATGAGCTTCCAGGTTCCGCTATTGGTTATTGACTGGAGACATGTCTCGGTCATGTCTACATAGTTCTCGAACCCGTAGGGTCCGTACGCTTAAAGTTAGATGATGGTTATATTATGAGTTTATGTGTTTTGATGTACCAAACGTTGTTAGGAGTCCTGGATGTGATCACAGACATGACGAGGAGTCTCGAAATCGTCGAGACATGAAGATGGATATATTGGACGACTATAATTGGACACCGGAATGGTTCCGGGGGTTATCAGATATATACCAGAGTACCAGGGGGTTACCGGAACCCCCCCCCCCCGGAGGTTAATGTGCCTCATGGGACCAAGTGGTGGAAGAGGAGAGGCGGCCAAGGGGCAGCCGCACGCCCCTCCCCCCCCCCCCCAATTCCAAATTGGACAAGGAGGGGGGCGGGGCCCCCCCTTTCCTTTCCCCTCTCTCTCCTTCCCTCTCCTCTCCTACTCCAACAAGGAAGGGGGAGTAGGACTCCTCATGGGGCGTGCCAAGGGTGGCCGGCTCCCTCCCCCTCCCCCACTCCTTTATATACGAGGAGGGAGGCACCCCCTTGAGATACAACAATTGATCCTTGAGATCTCTTAGCCGTGTGCGGTGCGCCCCTCCACCATAATCCTCCTCGATAATATTGTAGCGGTGCTTAGGCGAAGCCCTGCGTCGGTAGAACATCATCATCGTCACCACGCCATCGTGCTGACAGAACTCTCCCTCAAAGCTCATTTGGATCGGAGTTCGAGGGACGTCATCGAGATGAACGTGTGCTGAACTCGGAGGTTCCATGCGTTCGGTACTTGATCGGTCGGATCGTGAAGACGTACGACTACATCAACCGCGTTGTGCTAACGCTTCCGCTTTCGGTCTACGAGGGTACGTGGACACACTCTCCCCTCTCGTTTCTATGCATCACCATGATCTTGCTTGTGCGTAGGAATTTTTTTGAAATTACTATGTTCCCCAACACAATGTTACTATCCTTTTCCACACTTGTGCTTCAAAGTAGCACCATCTTCTTCATGATAGAGAGTCTCCTATGTTGTCACTTTCATATACTAGTGGGAAATTTTTGTTATAGAACTTGGCTTGTATTTTCCAACGATGGGCTTCCTCAAATGCCCTAGGTCTTCATGAGCAATTAAGCAAGTTGGATGCACACCCACTTAGTTTCTTTTTGAGCTTTTATACACTTATAGCTCTAGTGCATCTGTTGCATGGTAATGCCTACTCACTCACGTTGATATCTATTGATGGGCATCTCCATAACCCGTTGATACGCCTAGTTGATACGAGACTATCTCCTTCTTTTTTCTTCTCCACAACCACCATATTCTATTCCACCTATAGTGTTCTGTCCATGGCTCGTGCTCATGTATTGCGTGAAACTTGAAAAGGTTTGAGAACATCAAAAGTATGACACAATTGCTTGGCTTGTGATCGGGGTTATGCATGATTTGAATAAATTTGTGTGATGAAGATGGAGCATAGCTAGACTATATGATTTTGTAGAGATATATTTCTTTGGCCATGTCATTTTGATAAGACATAATTGCTTTATTAGTATGTTTGAAGTATTATCGTTCTTATGTTAATATTAAACTTTTGTTTTGAATCTTATGGATCTGAATATTCATGCCACAATAAAGAAAATTACATGGATAAATATGTTAGGTAGCATTCCACATCAAAAAATTTGTTTTTATCATTTACCCACTCGAGGACGAGCAGGAATTAAGCTTGGGGATGCTTGATACATCTCCAACGTATCTGTAATTTTTGATTGTTCCATGCTATTACATTATCCATCTTGGATGTTTTTATGCATTTATATGCTATTTTATATTTTTTTGGGACTAACCTATTAACCTAGAGCCCAGTACCAGTTTCTGTTTTTTCCTTGTTTTTGAGTTTACAGAAAAGGAATATCAAACGAAGTCCAAACGAGCTGAAAATATACGGTGAATTTTTATGGACCAGAAGAAGCCCACGGAGCATCGAAATCAAGCCAGAAGAGTCCCGAGGCAACCACAAGCCTAGGGGGCGCCCCCCTAAGGTGTGCCCCCTGGCTTGTCGCTGCCTCATGGACCCTCCTGACGTGAAACCGACACAAAAAATTCCTATAAATACAGAAACCCCTAGAAAGAAACCTAGACCGGGAGTTCCGCCGCCGCAAGCCTCTGTAGCCATAAAAACCAATCGGGAGCTTGTTCTGGCACCCCGTCGGAGGGGGAAACCATCACCGGTGGCCATCTTCATCATCCCGGCGCTCTCCATTACGAGGACAGAGTAGTTCACCCTCGGGGCTGAGGGTATGTACAAGTAGCTATGTGTTTGATCTCTCTCTCTCTCATGTTCTTGATTTGGAACGATCTTGATGTACCGCGAGCTTTGTTATTATAGTTGGATCATATGGTGTTTCTCCCCTCTACCTTCTTGTGATGAATTGAGTTTTACCTTTGAGGTTTCACTATTATCGAATTGAATACTATTATGGATTTGAGAACACTTGATGTATGTCTTGCGTAGGATACCCGTGGTGACAATGGGGTGTTCTATTGATTCACTTGATATATGTTTTGGCACTCAACTCGCGGATTACCGAGGTGACATTGGGGTAATCTATGCATAGGGGTTGATGCATGTTTTTGTCCTTGTTTCTCCAGTAGAAACCTTGGGGCACTCTTTGAAGTTATTTGTGTTGGATTGAATATTATGAATCTGAAGTTGTTTGATGCATATCATATAATTGACCCACATATACTTGTGGTGACATTGGAGTATCTAGGTGACATTAGGGTTGATTGATGTGTGTCATATGGTGTTATTTTACTACGAACTCTAGGGATATTTGTGACACTTATAGGAATAGCTCAATGGATTGATTAGAAAGAATAACTTGAGGTGGTTTCGTACCCTGCAAGCAATTATCTTATGTTCTTCACAATAGGAACTTTGGAGTGACTTTTGTCGCACATTGAGGGATTGTCATATGATCTAGTTATGTTATCATTGTTGAGAGAACTTGCACTAGTGAAAGCATGAACCCTAGGCCTTGTTTCCAAGCATTGCAACACCGTTTTTACTCACTTTTTTTACTTGCTACCTTGCGGTTTTTATATTTCCATATTACAAAAACTTATATGTATCATCCATATTGCACTTGTATCACCATCTCTTCGCCAAACTAGTGCACCTATACAAATTGTATTGGGTGTGTTGGGGAAACAAGAGACTCTTTGTTATTTGGTTGCAGGGTTGTTTGAGAGAGACCATCTTCATCCTACGCCTCCCACGGATTGATAAACCTTAGACATCCACTTGAAGGAAATTTGCTACTATCCTACAAAACTCTGCGCTTGGAGGCCCAACACGAGTCTACAAGAAGAAGGTTGCGTAGTAGAAATCACTTGTGCATCAAAATCCTTAAACCAAAGGTATTCCAGATGAGTCCACTATATCTACCTATATGCGGTATTACCCTGCCGTTCCAAGTAAATTTGCATGTGCCACCTCTAAAATTTCAAATGAACATATGTTTTGTGTGCCCGGAGTGCTCATATGGAACGACAGGGGGTGGTCAATATCTTCCATGCTAAGCGGGTTATTCTCATGATGAGTGTTTATTCACTCATCCTTGCATGAGAGGGGATGGTAATAGGGATGCCAAGTCCTGAAATCAAAAATTGCAAATAATTAAACAAAACTCCCTTAGGAATGTTGTTGGTATGGACGACACATGTGGATTCGGTTAGCCATGGCTTGTGTTTGTTGTTGGAGGGGGAGTAAACTTGTACTTTACCACTTGTGAACCGCCACTAATTTGTTTAGCATGGAAGATACTGAAAACTCTTGGTCGTAATGTTCACAGGAAGGGTGCACCTCCAAAAATTATATGTATCTCTGATTTAAGCTTTGAGCTCTGGAACCTCTGCAAATCCCTGCTTCCCTCTATGAAGGGACTATCTATTTACTTATGTCGAGTCATCACCTTCTCAAACAAGCACCAGACCTGAGAGCACTATTGTCATCCTCATGCATTATGTATAGTTAATGTTGAATGCATCATGACTGGATCTCCTGTACCATGAATTACAATTTTTATTCGCTGCTTGAACTTTGGAGGTGCTCTGCATTTATGTTTTGCGGTCTCAGAAAGGGATAGCAAGATACCATTATTCTCATATTATATCATGATGTTTTGACAAAGTGTTGGCATTTGAAATATCTTGTTGTTACTCTCTAGCTGATTATGCCATTGATATGAGTTAATATAATTTCTAAGAGTTATTGCATGCATGGTTAGTCATGATCTTTGCTGAAAACATGGGTGCTATTTAAGCATATATATATGTAAGCAAGAACAAAAGAGTTCGTAAAAGTTTTTCTTTATCACTTATAGTTTGTCAACTGAATTGCTTGAGGACAAGCAATGGGTTAAACTTGGGGGAGTTGATACGTCTCCATCGTATCTACTTCTCCTAACATTTTTGCTCTTGTTTTGGACTCTAATTTGCTCTTGAGGACTGGCGCTGTTTTCAGCAGAACTACCACAGTGTTGTTTTTCTGCAGAAATAAAAGTTCTTGGATCAGGATGAAACTTTTTGGAGAATTATTTTGCAATAAATAAAAAATACTGGAACCAACACCCACTTGAGGGGGGTAGCTGCCCACAAGACACCAGGGCGCGCCACCCCCCTCTAGCGTGCCCTGGTGGGTGGTGGGGCCCTCGAGGCTCCATTGACCCTAATCCCGACTCTATAAAATCCTATTTTTGGATGAAAAAATAGGAGAGGAAGTTTCATCACGTTTTACGATACGGAGCCGCTGTCACCTCCTGTTCTTAGTCGTCACCAACCCTCCTTCATCACCAATTCCATGATGCTCCCCACCGGGAGTGAGTACTTCCTTTGTAGGCTCGCTGGTCGATGAGGATTTGGTTGAGATTCATCATGTAATCTTTTGTTAGGTCTTGATCCCTAGTATCCACTATGTTCTGAGATTGATGTTGACATGACTTTGCCATGCTTAATGCTTGTCACTAGGGCCCGATTGTCATGATTTCAGATCTGCACCGTTTATGTTTTCACCATTATATCCATGTTCTTGATATTATCTTGGAAGTCATATGCACCTATTACGTGTTATGATCCGTAAACCCCAAAGTGACAATAGTTAGGATACTTTCCGGTGATGACCGTAGTTTGAGGAGTTCATGTATTCACTATGTGTTAATTCTTTGTTCCGGTTCTCTATTAAAAGGAGGCCTTAATATCCTTTACTTTCCTTATGGACCCCGCAACCACGGGAGGGTAGGACAAAAGATGTCATGGAAGTTCTTTTCCATAAACATGTATGACTATTTACGGAATACATGCCTACATTATATTTATGAAGTGGAGCTAGTTCTGTGTCACCCTAGGTTATGATTGTTATATGATGATTATCATCCAACGAATTCACCGATCCAATGCCTACGAGTTTTCCACATATTGTTCTTGCTAAGTTACTATTGCTATTGCTACTATTACAACTGTTACTACTGTTACCGGTACCACTGCTATCGTTACTGCTACTATCAAACTATCATATTACTATGCTACTAATCACCTTGCTGCAGATATTTAATCTCCTGGTGTGGTTGAATTGACAACTCAACTGCTAATACTTACAAATATTCTTTGGCTCCCCTTGTGTCGAATATATAAATTTGGCCTGAGTACTCTATCCTCGGAAACTGTTGCGATCCCCTATACTTGTGGGTTATCAAAGTGCGAGAGAACATTGAAATATAAGATTAAGGTGTTCCCAGGTAATTCTTATTCCCCAACTAGCGTGCATCTATAGCAGTGCCTAAACACAATGCTACATAGGATTCCTAAGACACTTTACATATTCTGTTTGTGGGCAGAACAGGTACAAATACATGCATACACTTGGCAGCCCGGGCCGTATCACACACGCCACCACCATTCTTCCCCAGTCCTTTTACCAAACGATGACTAAGGGGGAAAATTTTCCATGGACGACAACCTATAATGTGGTCTCTGTGTTACCCCCCGATGAAATGGTCCGAGACGAAGAGAGATAGGGCCTATCACGACACCTACCTTTGCAACCAGCTGTTTCGTCAACAGTAATAACCTTCTATCCAAAACTAGCATACATTGGATGGTCGATTTCACCCAACATCAGGAAGATTATTAACATAAACATGCAAAGAGGATATTAAATCCTAATATCAAATGATCTATTACATGATAGGGTTCATCCCTGTCCCCGAGAACTAGAGAAACTACTCACACATGGAGGCAACAAACATCATACAAGTGGTAATGGTGAACATGGAGGGATTACACATGTACTCCCTCCGTCCGGAAATACTTGTCATTGAAATGGATGTAGATACATCCATTTTCATCCATTTTGATGACAAGTAATTCCGGACGGAGGGAGTAACACTCAAGTCGATCCACTAGGTTTCTTGATGGGTTACAACAAAGAGTATGTGGATGATGATGATGATGATGATGATGATGATGAAAGTGGTGATGATGTTGAAGCCCTTCTTGTGGATGGTGGTAAAGATGGCGATCTCCTCCTTGGGAGGCCCCCACTCCAAATCAATCTGGAGGCGATGGTTCCTCCTTCTGGACAAGTTTCTGGCATTTGTGGGCGTCTAATCCCCGATCAGATTCCACGGGGTGAAAATAGTTGACGAGGTGATTCTCCTAGCATGTCATACGACTACCATACGAGCGTTTGCAGTCGTATGGTTGGCCCACTTTTGCTCTGGAGCTGCCGCCAACGCTTCCTCTTTAATCCCTTTGTTTTATTCTTTTATGGTAGGAGATTAACACATTAAATAACATGATTCCACCATAATTTCTTGGGATTCTTTCCATAAGCATTTATTTGCTCCAAAAATGTTTCCTGGGGAAAAATAACAAAATAAGTGCACGTACGCGGTAAAATTCTGCAAGGCCTATTATAAAGGCACAAAATAACAACCAAAATTATCATGCAAATTGGATTCATCACTTGCCTTGTTATATTATTGTGTTTATCATTGCTTTATCATAGTCTCACACGTATATCTTGCTCTCATAACACCTATAGTTTGGGATCCATGGCCATGTTGTTTTATATTCTTTGTTATCACAAACTAGGTTGTGCAGCCTGCTCATTTCATTATTATTCATCTTGTTGTACTTGGCTATTAATCTAAAGACGCCTTCTTGTTTGTGTGATATGGACGCCTTCCTAGACTAATAGTGTTGCATGGAAATATAATTTTCACTCTATTGTATGTTTTTCCTTGTGTAAATTGTATTGTTATCAATTAATCAAAATGGGGGAGTTTGAAATTGCAATTGTCACTCAGTTATTATTTTGGTGTTGATCATAATACTATTTGTAAGAACTAATGTCGGCTGGTAAGTTTATATCAGGACATTGGTCTCTATCCTTGGTCTACAGACATCGGTGACCCCATCTATTCAAAAAGGGCAAAAGACGATGTTCTTCGGTGGCTTTGATAGTTTTTTTGGTTATTTTTTTGAGTCATAGGAGAATCCATACTATTAAGAGGTGTTGCGAAGATTAGGGATTTGGGGAACTCAATCAAATTCCATACTTTATCTTCCCCAAATATTTCATAATCTTGGAAGGGTTTCTCAAAGAAACATAGTGCTCCACCCAGAGGTCCAAGTGCCCAAAGTACTTGTGGTCTCGATGCTTGGAGGCACTAGACAAAAATAGGGTGAGCCATTGGGACTATTTGGGTAGCATCATGCCTCCACACCTCTATAATGGAGATGTACCTCCTCCAAAGGAGGGAACTTCTGAAAGTTATCCTCGTCTCCACTTGCGATTACTTCTTACGTTTACTCTATGCAAGCTTACTATCTTGTGTTTATTCTTGCTTGCACTTGTTGTTGTTGTGCATGTCATATAGGTGATAACCCACAAGTACAGGGGATCACAACATTTTCAAGGGTGGAGTATTCAACCCAAATTTATTGATTCGACACAACGGGAGCCAAAGAATATTTACAAGTATTAGTTGTTGAGTTTTCAATTCAACCACACCTGGAGAACTAAATATCTGCGCCAAAGTGATCACTAGAACAATAGTATGATAGTTTGATAGCAGTGGTAACAATAGCAATAGTAACAGTAGCAGTAGCAATAGCAGTTTTATAGTGATTGTAACAACAGCAACAATGAAAGTAACTTAGCAAAGATAAATATGCGAAAGTCGTAGGCATTGGATTAATGATGGATAATTATGCTCGATGGCATTCATCATGTAACAGTCATAACCTAGGGCGACACAGAACTAGCTCGAATTCATCAATGTAATGTAGGCATGTATTCTGTATATAGTCATATGTGCTTGTAATAAGAACTTGCATGACATCTTTTATCCTACGCTCCCATGGCTGTGGGGTCCATAAGGAAACTAAGGGATATTAAGGCCTCCTTTTAATAGAGAACCGAAACAAAGCATTAGCACTTAGTGAATACATGAACTCAAACTACGATAATCACCAGAAAGAATCCCAATTACTGTCAACATGTGGTATGCGGATCATAACACGTAATAGGTGCATACAACTTGAAAGATAGGATCAAGAACTAAAATATATTCGAAACATAAAGGGTCCAGATATGAAATCACGGCACTCGGGCCCTAGTGTCAATTATTAAGAATAGCAAAGTCATAGCAATATCAATTTCCTAACACAGTGGATACTAGGGATCAAGACCTAACAAAACTAACTCGATTACATGATAAATCTCATCCAACCCATCACCGTCCAACAAGCCTACGAAGGAATTACTCACTCCCGGTGGTGAGCATCATGAAATTGGTTATGGAGGACGGTTGATGATGACGACGTCGTTGAATCCCCCTCTCTGGAGCCCCGAACGGACTCCAGATCAGCCCTCTCGATGAAGAACAAGAGGTGGCGGCGGCTCTGTATCGTAAAAAGTGATGATTCCTTCTCTCTGATTTTTCTGGATGAATTGGTACTTCTGGAGTTGGAGTTAGGGTTGCAGGAGCTCCTAGGAGCGCCCTGGGGGGGGGGGGGGGGGAGCCCCTCTGGCATTTCTCCACACCAGTATTTTTATATATTCTGAAATAATACTCCGTAAAGCTTCAGCTCAATCTGAAAACTTCTATTTCTACACAAAAACAACACCATGCCAATTCTGCTGGAAAAAATGTCAGTACGGGTTAGTTCCATTCAAATAATGTAAATTAGAGTCCAAAACAAGAGAAAATGTGTTTGGAAAAGTAGATATGACGGAGACGTATCAACTAACCCAAGCTTAACTCATTGCACGTTGTCAAGCAATTCAGTTGACAAACTGAAAGTTACGAAGGAAAACTTTTACAAACTCTTTTTGTTCTTGTTGTTGTGAATATGCTTAACTAATGTTCAAGTTTTCAGCAAGGATTATGAACTAACCATGTCCATGATAACATTGAGGTCTCACATTTACTCATACCAATGACATAACCAACTGGTGAGCACTAATAAAGTATATTGGATGTCAAAAATTTGTCAAAACAATCATGATATAATATGATAACATGGTATCTCGCTAGCCCTTTCTGAGATCGCAAAACATAAATGCAGAGCACCTCTGAAGTTCTAGCAAGGACTAAACATTGTAATTCATGGTAAAAGAGATCCAGTCATGTCACACTCAGCATTAACTATACTCAATGCATAAGAATGACAATAGTGCTCCCCAACTGGTGCTTAAATGAGAGGGTGATGACTCAATAACAAAAGTAAAATAATATAAAAGTAAATGGATTGGCCCTTCGTAGAGGGAAGCAGGGATTTGAAGAGGTTCTAGAGCTCAAAGCTTGAAATAGAGATACATATAATTTTGGGAGGTATGCCTTTCCTGTCAACGTCACGGCCGAGAGTTTTCAATATATTCCATGCTAAAAACATTAGCAGCGGTTCCCAAGCGGGAAGGTAAAGTTTACTCCCCCTTAGCCGACAAACACTAGCCATGGCTAGTCGAATCCTCGGGTGCCCTCCTTACAAACAACTTTCCGGGGGAGTTTGTTTCATTATTTTGCAATTTCATCATGGGACTAGGCATCCCGAATACCAACCCCTCTTCTGTAAGGACAAGTGAACAAACACTTATCGTGAGAATAATCCGCTTAGCAAGGAAGATACTGACTGCCCCCTGTCACTCCATGAGTGGTACATGAACACAAAACATATGCTTATTTGAACGTTTAGAGGTGGCACATGCAAATTTACTTGGAATGGCAGTGTAATACCGTATATAGGTAGATATAGTGAACTCATCTCGAACAACTTTGGGTTTAAGAATTTGGATGCACAAGGAGTATTCCCACTTAGTACAGGCAAAGGCTAGCATATAGATTGAGAAGCGACCAACCAAAGAGCGAAAACGGTCATAAACATGCATTGAGAATAATTAACATTGAATACGGGCATGAGTACGATATCAAATACCATGAACATAAATACCAAGGAGGCTATGTTTGTTTTGAAGCAACTACATGCGTGAACCTGTGCCAAGTCAAGCCACTCGAATCGTTCAGAGGGAGATACCATACTATCATACTACATCATAACAATTTTAACACATGTTGACACTCAAGATAAATCATTATCAACGCCTAGCTATTTAAGCATGACATGAGCAACTATAATATCTATTGTCATCATAAACATGTTTACTCGTAATAAGTAGAGTCAAGAACGATGAGCTAAACATATTTACAAAAAACAAGAGGAGTTCATACCAACTTTTGTTTGCCACAATCACTTCATCAAATATCATCATTATTGCCTTTCACTTGCACGACCAAATGATATGAAAGTAATAATAGTGCAAGTGTGCCATGGACTAAGCTGGAATCTACAAACATTTTATTCAAAGGAGAAGACAAGGTAATGTGGGCCCTTTGTTAGATCAACAATAATGCATATGAGAGCCATTCAAGAATTTCATCGTGGTCTTTGAGGGAGTCCTGGATAAGGGGGTATCCGAACAGCCGGACTATATACATCGTCCGGACTATTGAAGCGTGAAGATACAAGACTCAAGACTTCGGCCCGTGTCCGGATGGGACTCTCCTTTGCGTGGAAGACAAGCATGGCGATCCGGATATTATGTTTCCTTCCCTGTAACCGACTCTATGTAAACCCTAGCTCTCCGGTGTCTATATAAACCGGAGAGGATGGTCCTTAGAAGGCCGATCACAATTACAATAATACCATCATAGGCTAGCTCTTAGGGTTTAGCCTCTACGATCTCGTGGTAGATCTACTCTTATACTACTCATATCTTCAATATTAATCAATCAGGAAGTAGGGTTTTACCTCCATCGAGAAGGCCCGAACCTGGGTAAACATTTTGTCCCTCGCTTCCTGTTACCATCAGCCTAAGACACACAGATCGGGACCCCCTACCCGAGATCCGCCGGTTTTGACACCGACATTGGTGCTTTCATTGAGAGTTCCTCTGTGTCCTCACTGCAAAGGCTCGATGGCTCGTCTCGTTGTCGAGGACGACATCACCTCTGGGGGAGCGCTGGCTGTAGGCCAGACTCTCCGGCTTGGCGGCTTCATTATGACCGCCCCATCGGCTGTCGTGCCGACAATGGCCTCTCGGGTCATCGTGCATAACCTTCGCATCGATTCGGAGCTTGCCGAAAAGATGGATCCGATTGAGTTCTCCTCCCTTAATGAGCTCTTGGATCGCATCGCCGCTTTGGGAGTCACTACGGACTATGACAAGATTGGGCTTAAACTCAACCAAAGGGACATTAGATCCTCGCCGACCACCCATGAGATAGAGGTAGTGGAGGAACCACACGCGGGTTGCCCCTCAACTTTGAGGACGAATTATGTCTGGATCACTGAACCCGGTGAGCCGAACACCCACCCAAAGGAAAACATGACCCAGGTCCCGGACTTAGAATCGGGTTTTGGGCCGAAGGGATTAGGTAATACTCCAGATCCCGAACTGCCAGGCTCGGAAATTCCCGTGCCCCCGGGTGTCAGATCGGATCAGAATCCGGATTCAGCCAACGACGCTCGCTCGGACTTAAACCGTCTCTCCCGTATCAGGCAGGAGCCCCAGGAGACGGTACACCGTTACTGGGCTAGATTCCTCCTTGCTCTTAGCAAGGTCATGGACTGCCACAAGGAGGACGTAGTCTCTCTTTTCGGCAGAAACTACACGAACAAAAGACTCCTTAATGCTATAAGTCACCGTGACATAGTACACTTTAAGGACTTGGCAACCATAGTACATAAGTACTGTGCGATGGAAAGCGCCTGGAAGACCCAAACAGAATTTTGGGATAGTACGACCCACACCAGAACCTTTGTCCGAACTAAACGGCTGAACTCTCGTAAGTCGACCGATTCAATTCCCAAGAAACCAAAGCCCGCCCCAGGGCATGGAACTGTATTGGAAGGATGGCTCAATGGGCCATGTAAGCTTCACAGTACGCCGGATGCAACACCAACCCATAGCCTTAGGGCATGTTGGATACTCCGGCAGGTAGCTAAAAGTGGCGAGGATCTCCTCGAGAGCCATAAAGCAGAACAACATCCCACCAAGGAACACAATACAGTACTGATAGTCTTTGAGACTTTTGGCTCAAATAATAGGCGCAAGCGAGCTCATCGAAGCTCTGCTGAAATCTGCCGTGTGGCAAAAGTAAATCCATGGAACGACACTACTATAACTTTCAACGCCAGTGACGAACCCCGATTCCAGACCATCCAAGCACCAGCCGCTCTGGTCCTTAGCCCAATAGTGGACGACTTTCAGCTCACTAAAGTACTCATGAACGGCGGAAGCGGATTAAACTTAATCTACGAAGAAATGCTCAAGAAGATGGAAATTGATAAAAGCCGCATTGAACAAAGCGGCACAACCTTCAGGGGAATTATTCCTAGTCGGGAGGCACGGTGTGCGGGGAAAGTCACACTCGATGTGGTATTCGGCACCCTAGAGAATTACAGGTCCAAAGAAATCGTATTCAAAGTAGCCCCTTTCAGCAGCGGATACCACGCCCTTCTAGGGCGGGATGCATTTGCAAACTTTCAAGCTATACCCCATTAAGGGTACATGAAGCTTAAAATGCCCGGGCCCAATGGAATCATCACTCTAGCTAGTGATCCGGACATCGCACTCCGTGCCGAAAACAAACCGCAGCACTAGCCTTGGAAGCACTGTCCGAAGCCCTAGCAGCTGAAGAACTAACAATGTTGCGCGCCACCGTGGACAGGGACGACGTGATACTCGACAAACGACCCAAGTCCACCTCATTTAAACCCACAGATGAGATAGTCAAATTCCAAGTCCACCCAACGGACCCCATGAAGATAGCTTCCATCGAGACATAGTTGAACCCCGCTATGGACGCTGCACTGTGCGACTTCTTACGCGAGAATTGGGATATCTTCGCCTGGCACCCATCGGACATGCCGGGCATCCCACTGAAATTGGCTGAACACAGCCTTAACATACTGAAGCATACAAACCTGTTAAACAGACCCTAAGACGATTTTTGGAGCCCAAATGGCAAGCCATGGGGGAGGAGCTAGCCAAGCTACTTGAGGCCGGATTCATCAGAGATATCAAACATCCGGATTGGCTGGCGAACTTGGTAATGGTACCAAAGAAGGACAAATCCTGGCGCATGTGTGTCGACTTTAAAGACCTTAACAAGGCTTGCCCCAAGGATCCCTTCCCCCCTCGCATTGATCAAATCATCGATGCCACAGCTAGACACGACTCGCTGTGTTTCCTCGACGCATACTCTGGATACCATCAAATAAAGATGGCAGAGTCCGACCAAGCTGCAATAGCTTTCATAACGCCATATGGCCCTTTCTGCTTCAACACTATGCCTTTCGGGCTTAAAAATGCCGGAGCAACCTATCAACGCATGATTCAAACATGCCTGGAAAAGCAAATCGGCAAAACAGTGGAGGCATGCATGGACGGTGTAGTCATAAAAACAAGACACATCGAAACCCTAATAGATGACTTGAGGCTTACGTTCGACAACCTACGAACATACGACATCAAGCTGAATCCGGAGAAATGCGTTTTTGGTGTCCCCTCCAGAAAACTGTTGGGCTTCATTGTTTCCAATAGAGGAATTGAAGCTAATCCGGCAAAAATCCAAGCTTTGTCACAGTTGGCTATACCAACAGACCTCAAACACATCCAGAAACTAGTTGGATGTGTGGGTGCTTTGAGCCGCTTTATCTCCAGGTTAGGAGAAAAGGCATTGCCTCTTTACCGCCTTCTTCGGCGCACCGAACACTTTGTGTGGACGGATGCAGCCGCGGCCGGACTCGATGAAATAAAGACCTTATTGGCCAATAATCCAATCCTAACAGCGCCAAATATCAGCGAACCTATGCTGTTGTACATAGCTGCAACACATCAAGTTGTAAGCGCAGTACTCGTCGTCGAACGAGAGGTTGACGGATACAAATTCCCACTACAGAAGCCGATTTATTACGTATCCATGGTCCTCACCCCATGCAAATCCTGATACAAATACTATCAATAAATAGCATACGCGGTCTTCATGGCATCCCAAGAGCTACGACACTAGTTTCAGGAGTGTTCGATTATGGTGGCCTCTGAAGTACCACTAAACGATATAATAAATAACTGCGATGCCACGCGCCGGATTGCCAAATGGGCCATTGAGCTCCTTCCGTTCAACATAATATACAAGCCTCGGCGGGCTATCAAGTTACGAGTATTAGCTGACTTTGTCGCCGAATGGACGGAAGCCGAACTCCCTAAAGAGTACGGCGCGTACTCTAACTGGATCATGCACTTTGACGGCTCTAAAATGCTGGCCAGATTGGGAGCAGGAGTAGTCCTGACCTCTCCCACTGGAGACACAGTCCAATACATCCTCCAAATATTATACACAGACTCCAACAATGCAGCCGAATATGAGGCTCTGTTGCACGGTCTTCGGATGGCAGTCTCTATGGGCATTCAACGCCTAGAAGTGCGCAGGGATTCAAACCTCGCAATATCACAAATAAATGGAGACTTTGATGCCAAGGATCCGAAAATGGCGGCCTATCGCAATGCCATCCTTAAAATGTCAGCTTGGTTCGAGGGGCTCGAATTCCACCATGTGGCTCGAGAAAACAATCAAGCGGCAGATGTCCTTGCCCGCATCGGCGCTAAACGCGACCCTGTCCCACCTAACATATTCTTGGAATGGTTGTTCAATCCATCCGTGGTATGGGAAGGGGAGTCCGGCAATACCGGCACAGATCCGAATACATCCCCAGATTCTGAACTATCAGACATAATCGGAGGCTCCACCACCGAAATAACATCATCAGCCCACAAAATAATGGTTGTTATCGCCCCGTGGACTGAGCCTTTCTTGGCCTACCTAAATAGGCAGGAGCTCCCTGAAGACCAAAATGAAGCATGCTGCATCGTTCGGTGTTCTAAAGCTTACAAGGTCCATGAAGGGGAACTCTATAAGAAAAGTGCCACCAGAGTGCTCCAAAGGTGCACCTTCGAAGAGGAAGGGCGGCAGCTCTTGGCTGAAATCCATGTCGTACTGGACGGGCACCACACTGCGGCTCGAGCATTAGTCAGCAAAGCCTTCCGTACAGGTTTATATTGGCCCACATCCCGAGCAGATGCACAAGACCTTGTCCAACATTGCGTCGGTTGCGAGCTCTTTGCCAATCAGAGTCATATGCCCCCTACCGCTCTCCAAACAATCCCCATAACTTGGCCCTTCGCGGTCTGGGGGCTGGATATGGTTGGACCCCTTCAAGGGGGAGCCACAAGAAAAAATACTTATTGGTCATGGTAGATAAGTTCACCAAATGGATAGAAGCCAAACCAGTGAAAACGGCCGAATCCGGACCAGTTATAGACTTTATATCCGGGGTCGTACACCGATACGGTGTCCCCCACAGCATCATCACCGATAATGGCTCAAATTTCACGGCCGATGAGGTGAAATCTTGGTGCGGCAAAATGGGCATTAAGCTCGACTATGCTTCCGTCTACCATCCTCAAACAAATGGCCAGGTCGAATGGGCAAACGGTCTCATCATGAGCGGCATCAAACCTAGACTAGTGTGATCCTTGACAGAGTCGGATACTCATTGGGTCGAGGAGCTCGACTCCGTACTCTGGGAGCTGCGGACCATGCCGAATCGCACCACCGGATATACACCATTTTTTATGGTGTACGGTGTAGAAGTAGTATTACCTTGTGACATAATACATGATTCGCCACGCGTACGCCTGTATGAAGAGAAGGAGGCCGAGTTATATCGGCAGGATAATTTGGATGCCCTGGAGGAGGAGCGCGATGTCACTAAGGCCCGTTTCGCATTTTATCAGCAAAAGGCTCGACGATACCAAAGTAGAGAAGTGCGGGCCAAAACTTATAATATTGGCGAACTCGTTCTACGCTTACCAAAGAAGAAGAAGCACAAGCTCAAACCCAAGTGGGAAGGCCCCTTCATCATTGACAAAGTTCTCACCGGAGGAGCGTACCACTTACGTAATGCGTCAGATAACAGACTCGAGTCGAACCCATGGAACACGGCCAGACTCCGGAGATTCTACGCCTAGCGCCGAACTCAGTGTTCGTCTGCTTAACCCTCGTTTTTCAATTATGCTCCCCCTTTTTCCTTTCTCGATCTTTTTCTTTTCACACGAAGTATTTAATACAGTGCGGATTCCTGGATTATTCCGGCCGCACTTTGTGTGCAAGCAATACCTGGGGCCTTCCTATATGGAAGCTAAACATAACTTACTCTAAAGGGATTTTTACCAATCATACATGAGGTTTCCATGTGTGCCTTTTATTCACCATTATATGCATCGATATGACTTAAGACGTGGCCAAGCTGGGTTGCCTGGCTCCTGTGTGTTATGCCTTATGTTCCCGTTAATTCGGCTAGGGCATAAGGGGAGCACCTCTGTGATTGTTACTGCCGGTTGAGCCGAATGTGTACCTCAGACTGGGTGAAGCCGAAAGCTAGTTTCCTTAAGAGAATATTCGGTCGGTGAACAAAAGATGTCTTCATTTATCATAACGTAAATCCCCAAAAGTTTTGTATCTAGCGCCTTTGTTCGCAGTCCGAACATGCGCTTTGTCGCATGCCTACCCAGGGAAAGGAACCCTTAACAGAACTATTCTCTTTGGAAGATGTTTCTTACTATCCATGTAATATAACATAACTAGTTGGGTACTTGTCTGTTCAAGCACTTATGACCCCTACGCCTGGTTTCCATGCATACTCCGGTTTTGTATAACCGAGCGGGTATGCGGACACACCTCGGACTTTAGGATCCGGGGGCTGAAGCGAAAAGGTCCGCCATGACAAATGATTTTAATCCGGCTAGGGGTTACTTATGTCCATCGAATTACACAGTCATTTGGACTGATTATATTCATCCTCTATACCATCCAACATGCTATCTATCTTACAATCCTGTTGAGAATACTTTGCGGCTAACGCCACCTGGTCATATACCAAACTCACGGGAATTTCTTGCCCATCTGGCCCGGTCGGTCCAACTTCGGCCATATGGTTTGGGTCCAGCTTGGTGTAGCGCGTCTTCACCATAGCCCATGCTTCTCTTGCACCTTGCCGGCAGGCTGATATCTTCCACAAACGGAAGCGCTGCTGTACTCCTTGAAGCATGTCCACAAGCCCCCCCATGCCATTTGGCGGGGAGCTTGAGGGCCACAGAGACTGCGCAATACCCTGCATCACCTGCCGAGCTCGCTCATGCAGTTGTGAGAGGTCCTGCAGTAAGTCACCTGCAGATGCGGGCATCTCCTCCTCAGGGCGACCTGTTAGCATTCCTACAAACACAACTTTTTCAATATACTTCCTCGCCGAACTATGCTACAGTTCGTCTAGGCACTTACCATAAATGCCGCAGCGAAGCCTTTTGTTCTCCTTTACGGAGTCCTCCAGCTGCGCACGGACGTCTTTCAATTCCACGTCCAGCCAAACATTGGCATCTTGGAGAGCATTCTTCTCCTTCTTAACTTGCGTAAGAATGCGCTTGCCGGCCTTTAGTTGCCTCTGGAGATGCGACTCGTCATCCCTCCCGCCCTCTGGATTTACTCCGGGGTTGTCTACAGAACTTTCTGTTAAATTTTTCATACCAGCCAGTTGCTACACTGGTGCATTTTCATATAATTGAGATAAATGTTACCATATGAGACCTTCTGGGATTCCTCTAGCTTGGAAACTGTGGCCCTCAGTTGGGTCTTGCACTCCTCTAGCTCCCGAGACAATTGCTCATTCTTATCTACATTGATACTTAAAACCGTTGTTTCAACCGTTTCAAGTCTCACGGGCTACTACTATACATGCTCATCAAACCTTCTTACCCGTATATCTTTGGTATACTGGACTGTTGCCCGGGCGAGTCCGCTTTGAGCAGCTCGGATGTATGTGTCTCCCGAATTAAAAGCATTAAATGCCTCTTCGGAAAAGATGTTGTTGCGAAGCACGGCCCGTCGACGCCGGTGATGCATGGAGCTCTCTACTTCCGAATTTGTGGCAGAGAGTATATCTGCGTCCTCTGTCGGAGGACTATGCGGTGTCGGCCCCATGTCCGCCTCCTCTCTCGAAGTTGGTCCTGGAGCCCGACTGGTGGAGGCGTGGTTGGCGAGATCCCCGGATATAGTCCGGATGCTCCTCTTCCTGCCATGATGTAAAGAGCATTGTTATACTTCAAATAAACAATAATTACATGACAGGTTATTTTCTTACCTCTGTAGCGGCGTATCGGCTCTAACCTCCTTCCTCTTGAGCCTACCCAATCTGGACGCCTGTGGCTGACGGGTCCTTAGGGGCTCGGCCCTGCGCTCCGAACGTCGCTTCTGCAAAAAACAGGACGCTTCAGGGATAAGGTGTGACATCGGGAAAGAGTCCTCTTTGGAGGATCGAGTCTTCGTCTTGGCTTACACGCGACGTGGGTAGCAGTCCGGGATAATCAGCAGTAATGGCCACTGAGGCGCCGTCACGACTTGCCTGATAAAATATCCCGTTAACAAGCTCCACTGCCGCATCTGGGTCTTCTTCGAGTCCTGGATCCAGGGCCCTTTCGGGGTCCTCTGGCTGCGGGGAAGGGCTGGAGATTCCTTCTACGGCCCTCCTCAGCTCCTGCTCGGAAATATCGATGCAGGTAACTTTAGCAAAGAATGCCACAATAAGTGAGGCGAGAAAATAAATGACGACTTAGCCAGTTTGGGGGGGTTATACATGGAGAATCCTTCCCGCGGTTTGATATGGAGGAAGTCTTCCTCTTCTCCTTCGTATAAGTCGGACAGTATCCTTGCCAGAGCGGTGGGGGAGTCCGGACCCTTACGTCCACAGCGGGTGGCATCGTCTGTCCCATTGAAGTGCCACATGGGATTGCCCCGATATTGAAGCGGTTGCACTCCCCGCATTATGCATATTGCCATGACCTCGACTATCGTCAGTTCGGATTTGGCCAGTAACTTTATCCTGCTCATCAGGAAATGTACTTCCCTGGAATCCTCTTCTTGGGGGGCCTCGGGGGCGCCAGCTTAGACGTGCCCTCGGCGGGGTGTTACTGAACTTGGGGAGTCCTGTCCGGACTGGATCCGAAAGGGGGGTGTCGTCAATATAAAACCACTCTGAAGCCCAGTTATCTGGTGCCTTCTTGGGAGTACCGGATAGGTATCCGGTCTCAGTGATACGCCATACTTCGGCCCCGCCCACTTGACATAGGGCTTCTCCCTGGTTGCGGGGGACAAGGCAGAACAGCTTCTTCCACAATCCGAAATGGGCCTCACAGCCTAGAAATAGCTCACAAAGGGCGACATACCCTGCTATATGTAGTATGGAGGCTGGGGTAAAGTTGTGCAACTGGATGCCATAGAACTCCAGAAGCCCACGAAGGAATGGATGAATAGGAAACCCGACGCCCCTTAACAGACGCGGAATTAGGCATATTCGCTCCTCTCGAGACGGATTGGGGGATCTCTCCGCCTGTTCTCCACCGTTATAGGTGGCCACTCCGGCTCGAACAGGGACCATGAACACCGGTGGGAGGAGCCCTTGGGTTTGTAACTTTATCAAACGGCTATGAGAAACTGAACACTCTCCCAGTCCCCGGCAGGGCCGGCTCTATGTTTTTAGGGGCCCTTGGCCAAGTTGAAAAAAGGGCCCTTATAGGTTACATATGTACGCATATCCGATCATATTTTGTTATTCTGAGACGTATAACATATAAAAAATTGATAATCACGCAAACTTCATATCATGAAAGGAAGACTAATAAAGTAGCAAAATATTAAATATGAGAAACAATATTCCCTGCTAGTTTGATTACCTTAAATAGATCCAAATTCTAATTCATAGACAATAATGCTTCAATTCTTCACGAAAAAACTTCTTCGGGCATTTCTAGAAGCAAAATCATTGATGACAATATCAAGATCAATACGACTAGAAAGATGATGAAACTGAAAAGATAAATACGTTTACGCCAAGAAAGCAAGAAAATCAACCGTACCAAGAAAATCAAGACGGGGATCACAGAATCAAGGATTAAATGGCCACCTGATTGCAGCAGCCGGCGGCCCGGCCGGCCGGGCGTCTGTGCGAGTCTTCAAGAGACAGAGAGAGCAGCAGGCGGAGGCGGACGAGCCCCCGAGGCGACCAGGACCAGACGCAGATGCCGAGATGCGATTCAATCGATCGAATCGATCGATGTAGTATGCCAGGCGTCGTGCCTTTTCCTCTCCCGTAGTTGGGCTGGGCCTTTACTGATTCATTTTTTGAGCCAAATAGATGTATAGTTTTATATGTATCTGATGATGCCCCCCCCCAGACCGGGGCCCTTGGCCCAGGCCAAGGTGGCCTACCCCCAGAGCCGGCCCTGGTCCCCGACTTGGGGCAAGGGGAGTGAGCAGAAGAGCTGCGACGACCGGCCATGTTGGAATGGTTTTTTCTGGGCGCTCTGTTGGATGCTCGCTCAAGGAGGGAGAGTGAGGTTTGGATCTGGGAATCCCTGTCTCTTCAAATAGACGGTTAGCCCAAGGACCGAGGGTGAAAAATGCAAAAATGCCTCGACTCCTCGCATTCGCTCGACACGTGGAAATGGTCATTATTGAAACACTGAAGCCGAGGAGTACAACATTGATGAGAAGTCGGACACAGTTCGTCATGATGGGTACATTGGAGTATTCGGAGGAGGAACCCGCCTTGCAATGCCGAAGACAAGACCGCGCGTCGGACTCATCGTCATTGAAGCCTGGTTCAGGGGCTACTGAGGGAGTCCTGGATAAGGGGGTATCCAGACAGCCGGACTATATACATCGTCCGGACTATTGAAGCGTGAAGATACAAGACTCAAGACTTCGGCCCGTGTCCGGATGGGACTCTCCTTTGCATGGAAGACAAGCTTGGCGATCCGGATATTATGTTTCCTTCCTTGTAACCGACTCTATGTAAACCCTAGCTCTCCAATGTCTATATAAACCGGAGAGGATGGTCCTTAGAAGGCCGATCACAATTACAATCATACCATCATAGACTAGCTCTTATGGTTTAGCCTCTACGATCTCGTGGTAGATCTACTCTTGTACTACTCATATCTTCAATATTAATCAAGCAGGAAGTAGGGTTTTACCTCCATCGAGAGGGCCCGAACCTGGGTAAACATTGTGTCCCTCGCTTCCTGTTACCATCAGCCTAAGACGCACAGATTGGGACACCCTACCCGAGATCCGCCGGTTTTGACACCGACAGTCTTCTCCTTACAACAACTCAAAGAAAAGAATTTCAGAGAAACACACTGAAACATTTTTGGAGTTTTTGGTTTTTTGAAGAAAGGAACGAAAGAACGAAAACCGAGAAAAACTATTTACACAAGAAAGCTCCCAACAAGTAAAAGAATAACAAGAAATCTTTTTGGTTTTTCTTTTTAATACTACATACTATTAAATAGGAAAGAAAAATGGAAAATAAGCGATAATATTTTTGGATTTTCAAAGTTTTTCAAACACACAAGAAGAAAGCAGAAATAAAACTAACATGGATATACAATGGAAAAGGATGAACATTGGTAACTGAAATGAATATGTAATACATGAATGTAATGTCGATGAGAGATACGTACTCCCCCAAGCTTAGCCTTTTAATCTAAGTTGGTCTATGGCCCCTCGTAGCCTGGATAATACCCGTAATAGTAGTTTGGGTTGTACTGGAGTGCAACTGCCACAACTTGATGTGCTGCGTCATTAGACGGGTAGTCTCCACCGCCCTCTCATACTCCTCGGCCTCATCCTCAAGTACGTAATGTCTATATTTTCTTGAAAGTTAAAGAAGGACGGAGCAGGCAAAGTAATATGGAAAACATGACATTAGTTAAAGACTAGCTTGCAGCGGAGCGGAGGGTCGTTCCTCTCAAGGAACTGGTGGCGTTCCATAGCATCATAATCAAGAAAACTAGTTGGAAACCTGATATTATTTTCTCTAATGGGTATGCCAAGATGAGCAGCTAAACGAGTGGCATAGATTCCACAAAAGAAATCACCCACTGAGGTATTATTATGTAAATGACGTGCAATAATAGCTCCAATGTTAAATTGTCAATCTCTCAACACCGCATTCTTAAGAATGCTCAAATCAGGGGCACAAAGATGACTGGGATCTTGTTTACCATTAATGCTTCTTCCTATGAACACAACAAAATAATGTATAGCAGGAAAATGGATGCTCCCTATAGTAGCTTGTGTTATGCCTCTAGTTACACCCCTAGCAATATTCAGCGAGAATTCATTACAATCAAATTTACTAGGCTCAGTAGATATCCCCCAAAAGGGAATTTTACAAGCTTCACAAAATTCTTCGATGTCAATGCAAAAAGGATTTTCATATAAGTTGAAGATAACAACATGTGGATTTCCATGGGACACGTACTCAAATTTCCAAACAAAAAACCAGTGAGATTATAGTATTGCGGGCACTTACCTGACATGAAGTTCGTCAGCCTAGCATTGTGCACGAACATGTCAAACTCCTCCTTAATACCAGCTCGAGTCATGAATGAATCTAACGACCATTCACACGGGTGCACAAGAGCTGTCGGTGGCAGTTCGAGGTCCGGCTCACGTATAGCGAACCTTGGAGAGCTCTTGCTTGAGGAACCACCTTGTAACATTTTCCTAAGCATCTTCTTCTTCTGAAAAGTTTCTGAAAATTTTAGTGACTCAAAATAAAATTGGACCAAACTCAACAAAATTGATAGCAACTACTCCCATAAGTGTCTAGAGGTTATATAATGCATCCGTCAGGAAGCCCGAACATTCCACCAGTCACCGAGAGCCCGTACATCCAGCATGAAACTGGGTATCCAGCAATAGCGACACAAGCTACTAGAAGTTTGCCAGATTTCTAGCCAAGGGTCGGGACATCTGGCGACCTAGTGAGACCCCAAACATCCGACCAAGAGCTCGCACATCCGGCAAAGTAGCGAAAGCCGAGACATTTGGTTGAGGGCTCGAACATCCGACAATGTTAACAGAAGCTACTGATATCTGGTCGGAGTTTTGGCCAGAGGTCCGAACATCCGGCCATATATACTTCGCACAAGTCATGTGGGTATTTGGCCTTGGATATTTTTGGTATGGATATGGATTGGTCTGAGTTAGAAACTTGTGAATTTGAGAAATTCCTTTACGAACCCCATTGATCCCCTCTTAATAGTGCATGATCCCTATACTTAAGAGCGAAACGAGAAAAGCTATGCTTTAATATTGTTGATCTCCTTTCTTGAGCTATATTCATTTCAATGGGTCCATGATCCACACACAATAGTCACGTGGGGACTAAAACCTGTGATACACTTAGCAAACATAATTAGTCCCTTAAATATGTATTGTCATCAACGTCAACATATGGTTTGAGGGTATGATTGTAATTTCAACTACTCACATACGATAATCAGAGCAACAAAGTTGAGGTAGATCACTTTGACAACAATTTCCCCCATCTGGCGGACTACGAGAGGATTCCAGATTAGACTGTCTTTGTACTACTATGAACACAAAGTTCGGTGGATGGACTACTCGCATCTCATCATGGGAGTAGCGATCGATGTAGAAGAAGAAGACAATAGAACTTCCCTTTGGCAGAGTGTCAGAATGTGAATTAGAGATGAGTTCTGCCTCGAATCACGAACTTGCGACGATGAAAAAATTACATAATAAATATGTTGCGACTCACGAGGTATATATAAGCGTCGATGCAAAGGTAGGAAACGAGGGGACCTCTTGTGACAATTCGGCTTAATAGGAATGATAACTATTCATAAAAATAAGGTGGACCTTCTTTTCGAGAGCCCATCTGAAAGGAATCTCAAAGTTAAGCGTGCTTGGCTTGGAGCTATTTAAGGATGGGTGGCCGACTAAAAAGTTGATCTCACTTGCGCACGAGTGGGGACAAAATGCGCAGAAAAGAGTAGTGTTGGTCTGTAGGACCAGTCTAAATCTGGATGTAACACCCAGGAATCGGTGGGTTTGGCCGAGGCGTTACACCTTTGTGGATCTCTACCACATAGCGAGGCGGCCCAAGGAGGGGGGGGGGACATGGGGCACCCTTGTGGGCCCATAGGGTACAAGAAATGTGGGACCTAAGACACCTGCCAAATAAAATGATGTGATTTGGCAGGTGTCTTAGGTCGCACATTTCTTGTACCGACGTATTTTATTTTATTTCGATTTTATAACTTTGTAGTTTTTTGAAAGCATAGACACGAAGATAGAAAACTGGCTTTTCCCACACTCTGCTAATATCTTAACCCAAAAGATTATAAAATAGTACTCCCTCTGTGTTTAATACTCCCTCCGTTTTTATTTGCTCTGCACATTAAGTTTGATTGAAGCCGAACTTCGTAAAGTTTGACCAAGTATATAAAAAAGTATAAACATTTACCATAACATATCTATATGATGTGAAAATGCATTCAATAATGAATCTAATGGTATTGATTTGTTATTGTATATGTTAATATTTTTGTTTATAAACTTTGTCAAAATGTACAAAGCTTAACTTTGATCAAAGCTAATACGCGGACTAAATAAAAACGGAGGGAGTATAAGATGTTTTTTGACACTGTACTCTAAAAACACCTTATAAAATGGACTCTAGAAATGTCTTATAAAAAGTTATAGAGGGAGTACATGTTATGACAAGAAATATAGCATGAAAATGATCCAGCTCTCATCTGCAGCAAAAAATAAAATAAAATCTGGCACTAATGGTCATATTTTCTTGCATATCTCATAATAAAAGGGCATTGTCGTCTGATAAAAATTGCAATCCAAGGGCAGAGGTCACCCTCTTTGACTGTCAGACGATCGAGCAGCTTCTTGTTGCTTAGCTGGTCAACTTCGGATTGGGCATTAGCTCTCGAGCTGTACCATAATCCTGTAGGATGAAGATCATAAGCTGCCTGGTCTCCTCTTGACCTGCTCCGCCCAGCGTCCCATAGCCTGGCTAGGGCGTCGCTGTCCGACGTCTCTTCCGGGAGTCACCGTAGTACATCAATGCACACGCTTCCGCGGTCTATGTTTATTGCAGGTTCTGGAACAACTCAACTCGCACTACCTGTATCAACTTTGCATCACACTATACATACATGAGACGACGTGTTGACACGACCGGAGGCGATCCCGAACATTTCTAGTAGAGAAAGCAACACCAGTCAACCTTCCTAATAATTTTTCTTGTACGTACCTGCATCTACCATATGCCACAAGACGCACCCGTCAACCTATATCAAGGACGAAGAAAATCAATCTGTGGGCCCGTTTGTCAGATCGTGGACCAGCATAATCAAATGCCCCTACCGTTGACAATTATGACCAGCGTAAAAATATCTCTGAACGTGAACAGAGTTTGACACGAAGGTGAATCTAATGCAACGTCTTCGGCTAAGAGCATCGCCAACGGTTTTCATATCCATAAAATCTTTGGTTTAGGGGAAGTTGGACAAAAGAAGCACTCCAAGTGATCCCATAATAAACACGATTTTTTTAGGGATTCGGCGTAATCTGCCCAACGTCCTAAATATTTTAGAGATGTCCGTTCCCATAAAATGCAGAAGGGGAGCCTTGGCGCAGTGGTAAAGCTGCTGCCTTGTGACCATGAGGTCACGGGTTCAAGTCCTGAAAACAGCCTCTTACAGAAATGTAGGAAAAGGCTGCGTACTATAGACTCAAAGTGGTCGGACCCTTCCCCGACCCTGCGCAAGCGGGAGCTACATGCACCGGGCTGCCCCTTCCCATAAAATGCCACAACAGCGCGGCTGCGCAGCCTCTGCCGCTGTGCTGCCATCGCTGACCGCCGACCACCGTCATCCGCTCTACGCTGCGGCCGAAGCCCCGCGCCGGTGTCATGTTACCGCAAAAAAAATCACTTTTAGAAATGTTTTTTCGGGAACTCAGAAAAGACCTCACCCGTGAACTTCCCCTAGGTTATATGGGCACCCCTTGAACCACTTTTACGGTGAGTTAACTCACAGTAATTGTTGGAGACGCCATAGTCTGCCCCGATGAGTTAACTCACAGTAAACATTGGAGATGGTCTAACCTAGACACCATAGTCTGCTCTATAGAGAGAGAGAAAGACACAGCGATCCGGCGATGTCTCTTAATAGGAATAATGTCTTCATGTTCTATCCATGTTTCGATGGTGCGTCTAGCATCATCAAAGGGCGTGTGGAGGCGTATCTTCATCGGATCTCACGGGATTTGGTCGATACTGGTCTTCGGTGGATCTGTTTGGATCCGGTCTTCGTTCATCTTCGTTTGAGTGTTTACAAGTTTGATCCTTCTAATCTACGGCTTTCTTCATTGATGATGATTGTTACTCTGATGTGCTGGTCCTATGAGGCCTTAACACGATAACTTCCTGACTGTCTACTATAACAAGGTTTGTCCGGTCCCAGTTAGGGAGGGGCGATGACAATGGCGCGCCTTCGGCTCGCTCCGGCGCTTGTAACCGCCGCTATGCGGTCAACGAACATGATGCAATTTTTGTTACCTCTGTCGTACTTTGTACTACCATGATTGAAGTTAAACAGATTGGAAGATTCTGAAATATATATTTTTTATTTTAAATTGCCTTGTAAAGGTTGGATTCTTTTAATACACGGTCTCTGGACGTGAAAAAAGAAGATGAAATGGACCCTCTGAACAATTAAGTAGTTGGCTGACGCTGGCAGAGCAGCGTCCGTCTATAAAACTAGCTCCACCAATATCGGTAGGTACTCCACAAACTGATCACCTCCTAACAGAGTGGCTACATCTCAGCTCAAAAAATCTACTCTCTTGCTGTAACCTCCTGCAACTCACGAGATCAGGATGGCATTTCAGCAAGAGGCCGTAGGAATGCTGTGGGAGGAGCTCGGCCGCGGCTACAATCTCAGCGCCAAGCTTCTGGCTTTGCTCAGCCAACCCAGCCACCTCCTCGATAGCCATGGCCAGGAGATGGCTGTGGCCATAAGCCAAGAGCTTTCTCAGGTGTTCAGGGCGTCTCTGTCGATGCTCAACCCCGGCAACAGTGGCAGGGTGGTGGAAGGCAGGGCGACAGCGCTCGAGGCTGCGATCATGGAGGGTAGCATCAGCCAGGCCACTCCGGCGATCATCAGGTGCACTACTGATTTACTAACACTGATGCATCTCGATTAGCACTTTCCTGGTTAGTTGTTTGTCCTGGCTGCTTCCTTATTCTCTTGTTTCCATGAACCAATTTAGTGGAGAAGAGATTACTCCCCCAAGAATAGGTAAAGAAGAGGAGATTACAGCCGAGCCTTACAAGGATGGTTACAAATGGAAAAAATATGGGCAAAAGAACATTAAGAACCGAAAGTTTGCAAGGTGAAGTAGTTTTCTTGATGCGACTTCTCCTATTTATCCCCAAATATCATGCATGGTACTTACCCCAACTGTAGCCAAATCACAGTGCCATTTACTCTTTTGTTTAATACATCACTAACAAGACTAATACAAATTAATGGTGCACATACATTGTTGGATGAATTGTATATAAGTGTTTGAGCAATGGTTATATGTAGAAACATAGGAGTTTCGACATGTTAAGACTATGATATACATTTTCAATACATATGAAAAAGTCAAGACCAAACTCTAATTATTATTTTTACCGCAAGTAGTTTTCCAAATACCCCATTCATATCATAGAAGCCCAGCACTTTCGGGTGAGGTGTGAACTAAGATAGATTTGAGGGCTGGACCTATATCTAACTTCACATAGCGCATTGATTTATGTACTTATTTGATTTACGGACCAAGAGTGAATTAGAATCATCTTTTTTTGGCGAAGTGAGCAAGAATCATCTTGCTAGAGATAACATGCCCTTTCTATGTATTATCATTCATTTATCTATAAACAAACAAATAAAAATAAATAAAACAGTAGCGTTAAAAAACCTTGTAGTCCTTTTCATATGTTGCCAATGGTTACGGAATTTCATGGAGACATGAAACATAACGCCCCTGCTTGCGCAAATCTCATTATCTTAGGTATTTCTTGAAAGTTTTCAGCTTACAATTCCATAAACTTGTGTTCGTTTATATTTCTGCCAAATGCATTAATTGAGAGAACTCGTGTGTGATAGAGTTTTTTTTTATCTAGATCCAAATAAGCCATCAAAGTTTCCTCATTTACTCCAAATATGCAAATATTTCTTTATTGATGTCGAACCTTATAAGTTTTCTAGAAACCTTAAGATACTCACCCTTTCTTGTAACAAATATTTGTATAAGTGGGAAATTTCTCGTATTTTAAAATCCTGTTGAGTGGTTTCAAAATACAAACAAAAGCACCAAAGTACATACTTAATGATGCTGAAATGTTGCCAGAATGTTGTCGAAATACTGAGAGTAAAATGGTATTTTTCAACTAACAGCGGTATATTTGTTAATGACTTAACAGTCAATAAGCTGTCAACCAACAAAAGGTACATGGGAAATCAAGACACAAAAGACGCTTTCTTTTTGCGATGGATTTGCTTACCCGGAATAAGCATGTAGCAAATGAACATGCATGCATGTGCCTTATTTTCGGCCTCGCACGCTAGCTAGACTGGTCACCTACGTTCTAGGAGCTGCAACATGGTGTCCAAGCCACCTCAGAGTAATGAATTTGCTAGTCTGCCAATCTGAGTTAGTACAATGGAATCTAAACTCAGCAAGCAAGTTGCATGAATCGCTTTCAGGAACTAATGACATGCATGCGCCATGCCAACGACTTGCCCAAAAACGTCAAGCTAGCTAGTTAAGCTCGTGAACAGCGTCCTGGTGTCCAAAAAAGGATAGTAACTGTACATACAATAATTTCGATTGGGACCAGGCAATAATTTCGGCACATCCTCGTCTTCGGTTGCTCACATTCGTGTACCCGTACGTTCTTTGCGTGGCCCAGCTGATCGACCGACTCTCTACCTGTGTATGCAGGTTGTACTTCCGATGCATGCATAGCCATGAGCGCGGCTGCAGGGCGAAGAAGCAGGTGCAGCAACATGATAGCAGCAGCGACACTCCTCCATTGTTCAAGGTCACCTACCTGAACGAGCACACGTGCCACCAAGTGTTTCCCAACGTGGACATCACCAATGCAAATTTACCCGCGAGGAGCACTACGGCAAGGAATGGCGCTGACTTTGATCCTGCACGCCACCACCTCCACGTCGGCGGGAACGGCGAATTAGAGGACAGAATCATGACCTCGACCTTCAGCACGGTCATCGGCGGAGCTGCCCTTGCTGCTCCGTCGTTGTCGCCCTTGCCGTCGCCGCCTCCCGTGGAAGCGAGCCCGAGCGATCCGGCGTCGTACGACACGGGTGGCGGACAGTCACCGAGCCTGCTGGACATGAGCTTGTGCCTGGACGAGACGATGATGGACGAGATGTATTTCTCGTGCGGTTCGCCATTTCCTCCGGTCGAGGCACCTGTAGCTCCATCGTCGTTGTCGTCCTTGCCGCAGCAGCTACCCATGGAAGCGAGCTCGATTGATCCGGCGGCGGCGTACATGCCGTCCCGCGGTGGACACTCACTGAGCCTGGACGCGATGATGATGGCGGAGATTTTTCACTGGAGCAGCCCGCTATTTTCTCCACGTTGAGGCAGCTGCAGCGGAGCCAATCAGCCACGACGCCCAACGCTGTCGCCGGCCGGTTCATGGACACAGCGTCAGCATGGCCAGAGTACAAGCGAGCAGTGAGTGGTACAAGCAAAATACTACAGTAATTAGTGATTGGTTACATGGAAGCGACGTGCATCTCGTGTGAGAGTTAGTGGTAATATGCAGTGAGTTCAGATACAGATCTTGTTCAGACGCACGGCTTAAACGGCGACTCATAGTCTGTAGCTAGCTAGTACTAGCTGGCTAGCTAGGGTGTCCTGCTTTACTTTAGTGATGAAACCTTTACTTTCGTGATGAAACTTGATGTTAATGAATTCAACTTGTGAGAATTGAGCAGTATGCCTGTAGCTAGCATGCAGTTTGGGTCCACCGCATGTGTCCACATCCTGGGATTTCGCGGAACATTCGCCATAGATCGGTACTGTTGAATGTTGATACAGTTCGATACTGTTGATTATAAGTTTGGTAATGGTATATTCTACTAGTTGTGTGCGTCATTTTCAATTTTTTCGACAACAAGAATACGTTAATACGAAGATGATACCAACTACGTCCAGTCTCTGCAACAACTTATTATTCAAATTAAGTCTAGACATCATGGATGCACATACCAAAACATAGACTCAAATTATAAATGCCACACGTGTGACACTGAAACTTGCCATCTGAAAAGAAAGTTAACATGCTTGACAACTAAAGTTGATATCCTCGTGTCACTAAACTTGTCATAAAAACGTTTCGAGTTCCCATGTGTTTGTGCCACGCGTGTGGCAATTATCAGGGTCCAAAATAGATGAAGAAAAGGGAGAACAAAGGCTCGTCGAAACAAAGAGAGGCTCATAGCAGCAAGAGCACCACCAATGGTGGCAACGCTTAGACTCCGAAAAAGATTCTTCAAAAACGACACCTTCAGGAAGGCCATAGTGCACAAACACCATCATTGTCCTGTCCAACCATAATAGTCAGATCGTGGGTTTTCATCCCGGAGAAGTTCAAATCTCCAAACAATGCCTTCAACAAGGAAACGACTAGGAACCCGCCGTTGCCTGGTACAAGACTTAGGGTTTTCACCCCAGAAACTAAGACTGACAAGAATGAAGTTTGCCAGTGTTGCCGCCCCACTCATCGAGATTACTGCTGCAAAACTCCAATCACCTGACACACAAACTTCTTCCGATCTCTCCCGTCCAGTCTTCTTCTTACATCACCGCCATTACCACAATATAAGTGTGTAGGAACTCCGGCCTTCGATCCATCTTGACATTTCCACCTCTGTTAATCCCTGGCAGACGAGGTGGATAATGCGATGTGGTGGTGCCACCGCTTGTACCTCATCATGTTGATCCGTGTGTAGCGTCGAAGATCTCGGGTAATGGCCACACAATGGTACCAGACAAGGAACATCAGTGGGAAACCATGGATGGCATGATGCCCCTCGCCTCACTGTGGACGACCGCAACTGGGGGGGAGGGGGCTCGCTAGATTGTAACCGAACGCCAATGTCCACGCCAGGATCGACGCCACAATCTTGGCCAAGTTGTCTCGGCAGATCGGATCAAATCGAAAACGGATGCGGGGATAGGAGAATGAGCTAGGGCGAGGTAAACAAGTAAGGAAAAACCGAGGACGGCCTCCTCCGGCTGCAGCGGGCGTAGGGAAGGAGGTGAGGGAGGGGACGCCGACGGCTGGAGGTTGGGTTCCCCCGTGTAGCCTGGTTGAGGATGACGCGGGGTCGAGAGGTGGGTACACATCATTTTCATTTTGGTCTTAATATTCTTTGTCATGGCTCGTTTGAGAAAAAACTAGCCCGTGCGTGACCGAGCGTTTGATGAAGGCTAAACCCTAAATGTAACATAAGACCACAATATTAAGAAAGTCGTGAAATGAAGAAAATTGAAATGATAACACTGTGAAGGTGGCGTGGATCAATTACCGGGCACAAGAGAAGTTTGTCTTAGACTTTCTTCGTCGTGTTGAAGTTGAACTAAGTCGTGCTAACCTTATTTTGTTACTTGGTATGCAAAGAAGCCATAAAACAATTAAGCTGCGAGTGAACCTTGGATGATGATAGGGGATTTTAATGAAACCATGTGGCAAGTTCAACATTTCTCGTGTTCCCGATCTTCGGGAGGGCAAATGTCTAAGTTGAGGGATATGTTATATTTTTGTAAGGGCATCTCCAAAGCGGACCCTTAAACCTCCACTATATGTCCGGACTGAAGTGTCCGGACCACTTTTGCCGTCCAATGGGACCCTTATATGTCCGCTTAGGGCATCTCCAACACCGACCCTCAAACTACCTACAACCGTCCGAATCGCTGATACGTCTCCAACGTATCTATAATTTATGAAGTATCCATTATATGTTTACAACAATTCTATATGGTTTTGTTATGATTTTATGAGACTAACCCGGACTGACGCTGTTTTCAGCAGAACTATCGTTGTGTTGTTTTTGTGCAAAAATAAAAGTTCTCGAAATGGGCTGAAGCTTTTTGACAATTTTTTGGGAACAAAAGAGACCCCCGAAGCTTCGTGGGAGGGCCAGAAGAGCCACGAGGGTCCCACTAGCCACCACGGCACGCCCAGGGGGGTGGCCGTGGGCTGGTGGGCAGTGGGCACCCTATGCTCCATCTTAGCGTGACACTGACGCCAAAAAAATCCTATAAATAGAGAACCCATCAGAAATAACCCTAGAACTGTGACTCCGCCACCGTATGCCTCTGTACCTTCGAAATACCATCTGGAGCCCTGTTCCGGCACCCTGTTGGAGGGGGAAATCATCACCGGAGGCCATCTTCATCATCCCGATGGCCACCATGACGAGGAGGGAGTAATTCACCCTCGAGGCTAGGGGTATGTACAAGTAGTTGTGTGTTTGATCTCTCTCTCTCTCTCTCTCGTGTTCTTGATTTGGCACGATCTTGATGTACTGCGAGCTTTGTTAATATAGTTGGATCATATGGTGTTTCTTCCCTCTCTATCTTGTTGTGATGAATTGAGTTTTTACCTCTGAGGTTTCACTATTATCAAAATGAATACTTTCATGGATTTGAGAACACTTGATGTATGTCTTGCATATGAATATCCCGGTGATGATGGGGTATTATATTGATTCACTTGATGTATATTTTGGTACTCAACTCGCGGATTCCTGAGGTGACATTGGGGTAATCTATGCATAGGGGTTGATTCATGTTTTTGTCTTGCTTTCTCCGTTAGAAATCTTCGGGCACTCTTTGAAGTTCTTTGTGTTGGATTGAATATTATGAATCTGAAGTTGTTTGATGCTTATCGTATAGTTGACTCACGGATACTTGAGGTGACATTTGGAGCATCTAGGTGACATTAGAGTTGGCTGATGCGTATCATATGGTGTTATTTTAGTATGAACTCTAGGGTTGTTCGTGACACTTATAGAAATAGCTCAATAGATTGATCGGAAAGAATAACTTTGAGGTGGTTTCGCACCCTACAAACAATTTCATCTTATGTTCTGTGCTAGATAAGAACTTTGGAGTGATTCTTTATCGCACGTTGAGGGATTGCTATATGATTCAATTAGGTTAGCACTGTTGAGAGATTGCACTAGCAAAAGTATGAACCCTAGCCCTTGTTTCTAAGAATTGCAATACCATGTGTGCTCTGTTTTATCACTTGCTACCTCGCTGTTTTATATTTTTAGATTACAAAAACCTATATCTACTATCCATACTACACTTGTATCACCATCTCTTCACCAAACTAGTGGACCTATACAATTTACCTTTGTGTTTGGTGTGTTGGGGACACAAGAGATTTCTTGCATTTGGTTGCAGGGTTGTTTGAGAGAGACCATCTTCATCCTATGCCTCCCATGGATTGATAAACCTTAGGTCATCCACTTGAGGGAAAATTACTACTGTCCTACAAAACTCTGCGCTTGGAGATCCAACACGAGTCTACAAGAATAAGTTGCGTAGTAGAGATCAATCGCGTGGTCAGGGTGTGTTGTATCATCGAACGTTGCCTGTATCGGCCCGCTCGACTATCCAAACGCATTTTTTTGCAAACCGGAGACAAACCAGGGGGCTTTGCAGGTGTCTGAACCGCTGCCGCATCCGCTTCTCACTGCCCTGGCCCGCCATTAACCCCTTCCCTGGGTCGCGTGTGCTTCCCACCCGAAACAGTCAGCGCCGCCTAGAGCATCAGTGTCGCATTCATGCCCAACCAGAGCGGAAACGACCTCTCACTTCTGTCGGCATTGAAGCGCCACACCATCCGAGAGAGCACTGCAGCGCCGCTTCCCGGTGTAGGCGACTGCTTCATGTTCAAACGACACCCCGTCAATCTATTGCCCTACATTAACGATATGCAGTTTCCGAGGGACCTACTTTGGTGCCGCCCGTCCGTCCGTGTACCACCCACTATTAATCACACCACCGCAGCCCATTGCCATCCACCCACTATATAAAGTCTAGCCCCGACCATAGCCATATTCATCCTCCTCTGACCCCTTTCTCCTCTCCGCACCATGTTTCCCATGGCCTCCTCACGCTCAAAATCTCTCTTGGACACCCTCTTCTTGGAGCAGAAGAAGGAGATGGCCGCTATTGCTGCTCGCTGGCAGTCCGGCCAGCAGACGGAGGATGTCGACGCCCCAAAGGACAACGAGTCGGCACCATGCTCCCTGCCGGTGCATGTGTCACGCCCAATATGCGATACTATCCTAAAGAGACTCGAAGGTCCCACCAAGGATAGAACCGCATATTGAAACGCTTTGCAAGGTGGATATCATTACATCAACATTACATAATAGATGGGGATATATACAAAAGGCATACAATGCCACACGAATACAACCTCATCATACATAAGATCAACATCCGACTATGGATGAAACATAAACAGAAACTCAAACAACATCCACCCTGCTAGCCCAGGCTGCCGACCTGGAACCTATCCCCTCATCGAAGAAGAAGCAGAAGAAGAACTCCAAAACAAGCAAACATCACTCTCGCGTCATGATCATCGCAAAACATGTACCTGCAACTGTTGTTGTAGTAATCTGTGAGCCACGAGGACTCAGCAATCCCATTACCATGGGTATCAAGACTAGCAAAGCTTAAAGGGAAAGGAAGGGGTAAAGTGGTGAGGTTGCAGCAGCGACTAAGCAAGATATGGTGGCTAACATACGCAAATAAGAGCAAGAAGAGAAGCAAAGGAACGGTCGTGAAGCTAGCAATGATCAAGAAGTGATCCTAAACTCCTACTTACGTCAAACATAACCCAAAAACCGTGTTCACTTCCCGGACTCCACCGAAAAGAGACCATCATGACTACACACGCGATTGATGTGTTTTAGTTCGGATCAGGTGTCAAGTTATCTACAACCGGACATTAACAAATTCCCATCTGCCACGTAACGGCGGGCACGGCTTTTTAAAGTTTATACACTACAGGGGTGTCCCAACTTAGCCCATGATAAGCTCTCGCGATCAACGAAGGATATACCTTCTCCTAGGAAGACCCGATCAGACTCGGAATCCCGGTTTATAAGACATTTTGACAATGGTAAAACAAGTCCAGCAAGACCGCCCGATGCGCCGACAATCCCGATAGGAGCTGCACATATCTCGTTCTGAGGGCAACACCGGATGAACACTACGTACAACTAAAACCAGCCCTCAAGTTTCCCCGAGGTTGCGCTGCAAGTGGCTTTGGTTCGGACCAGCACTTAGAGAAGCACTGGCCCGGGGGGGCTAAAATAAAGATGACCCTCGGTTTGGCCGACCCAAGGGAAAGGTATAGGTGGTGGTGAGGCAAATGGTAAAACCAAGGTTGGGCCTTGCTGGAGGAGTTTTATTCAAAGCGAACTGTCAAGGGGGTCCCATAAATCACCCAACCGCGTAAGGAACGCAAAATCCGGGAACACAACACCGGTATGATGGAAACTAGGGCAACAAGAGTGGAACAAAACACCAGGCATAAGGCCGAGCCTTCCACCCTTTACCAAGTATATAGATGCATTAATTAAATAAGAGATATTGTGATATCCCAACATAATTCTGTCCACCATAAAGCAATCTTCAACTTCACCTGCAACTAACAACGCTATAAGAGGGCTGAGCAAAAGCGGTAACATAGCCAAGCAATGGTTTGCTAGGAGGGGTGAAAAGGTTAGAGGCTGACATGGAAAATTGGGAGGCTTGAAGAACCAGTGATAGGTAGCGCAGCAAAGCGATAGAACGAAGCAACTAGCATAGCAATGATAGTAGTGAGATCCAGGGTAGCGGTCATCTTGCCTGAAATCCCGCAAGGAAGAAGAACGAGTCCATGAAGAAGACGAACGGATGAAGCCGAACCAAGCGTAGACGAACGAATCCTCACGATCGTAACGAAACTGGAACTATCGAGAAGAAGCACACAACATGGTAAACACACCACACAAGAACACGACATGATGCACAAACAAGTATAATGCAAGACAAGACTACATGAAGCTACTCATGGCAAGAGATGATGCATACAAGAACAACACGTCAAGGCAAGTTTAAATGAGGCCGGAAACAACATATAACAATTCCGGTAAGTCCTCATATGCAAATTTCGAAATTGATCCAGATCTGAATAAATATTATGTTCAAGTTGTTAAACAGCAAGTTAAGTTGCACCAAGATGATCTACACGAGATTCTAGTCAAGTTACATATAAAGTTCATTTAGTTCGGAGCTACGGCCTAGAAGATATGAGCAAAACAAGTTAAACATGGCATTGATGCAAAATGTATACAAACATCAAGCAAACACCTCAAAACATGGATGCAACATGATAATATGAAACTACATGCAAAACTAGGCAAGTTTCATATAGAGCACACTGAAAACGAAGCAACGGTTCAACACATACACTCCATACAAATTTAAAGGACAAGCTGTCCAAAACAGCAACTAGGCATATTGCAAGCATCAAAACAAAATGCTACAGCAGCTCAACATGATAACAAAAGGCATGGGCATGATGTACAGGTCAAGCATGACAAAACATGAACACTGAGCTATCTCCAGGAATCACTAAGACATGCTCAAAAAGACATGGCAAGATTGCAAATAATAACAGTTTCACACTTAGCAGAATTAATATCAGGTTGCAATGTTTAGAGCTATCAAACAACATGCTACTGGAACTTAACATAGAAACTTAAGGCATGGTGTAGGACCTTGAAGTATGTCTAGAGGGTGGGGGGTGATTAGACTATTTGACCAATTAAAAACTTAACATTTTCCCAATTTTAGAGTTTGGCAGATTTTAGCTATCTTAGAACAAGTCAAGCAATCATCACACAATTCAAGCAAGCATGCAAAGAGTATATAGGCAGCGGAAATTAAAGCATGCAACTTGCAAGGAAGTAAAGGGAAGGTTTTGGAGGATTCAAACGCAATTCGAGACACGGATGTTTTTGGCGTGGTTCCGATAGGTGGTGCTATCGTACATCCACGTTGATGGAGACTTCAACCCACGAAGGGTAATGGTTGCGCGAGTCCATGGAGGGCTCCACCCACGAAGGGTCCAAGAAGAAGCAACCTTGTCTATCCCACCATGGCCGTCGCCCACGAAGGACTTGCCTCACTAGCGGTAGATCTTCACGAAGTAGGCGATCTCCTTGGCCTTACAAACTCCTTGGTTCAACTCCACAATCTTGTCGGAGGCTCCCAAGTGACACCTAGCCAATCTAGGAGACACCACTCTCCAAGAAGTAACAAATGGTGTGTTGATGATGAACTCCTTGCTCTTGTGCTTCAAATGATAGTCTCCCCAACACTCAACTGTCTCTCATAGGATTTGGATCTGGTGGAAAGAGGATTTGAGTGGAAAGCAACTTGGGGAAGGCTAGAGATCAAGATTCATATGGTAGGAATGGAATATCTTGGCCTCAACACATGAGTAGGTGGTTCTCTCTCAGAAATGGTAAGTTGGAAGTGTAGGTTTAGTCTGATGGCTCTCTCCACGAATGAAGAGGAGGTGGAGGGGTATATATAGCCTCCACACAAAATCTAACTGTTACACACAATTTACCAAACTCGGTGGGACCGATTCAATAGACTCGGTCGGACCGATTTAGTAAACCTAGTGACCGTTAGTGATTTTCGGTGGGACTGGCATGCAACTTGGTGAGACCGATTCAGTTAGGATTAGGGCATAACGTAATCTCGGTAAGACCGATTACACAAACTCGGTGAAACCAATTTTGGTAATAATCTTTCCAGAGAGTTGGTCAGGTAAACTCGGTGGGACCGATTTGCTCTTTTCGGTGAGACCGAAATGTTACAAAAGGGAAACAGAGAGTTTACATTGCAATCTCGGTGGGACCGATCGCTCACTTCGGTTAGACCGAAACGTTATGAAGGGAAACAGAGAGATTACATTCCCATCTCGGTGAGACCGAGATCCCTATCGGTAGGACCGATTTGCTTAGGGTTTGTGGCAGTGGCTATGACTTTTGGAATCGGTGGCGCCGGATTGGAAGAATCGGTGTGACCGATTTTGGCTTTGGGTTTAGGTCATTTGTGGATGTGGGAAAGTAGCTGAGGGTTTTGGAGCATATCACAAAGCACATGAAGCAAGAGGCTCATTAAGCAACACCTCATCCCTCCTTGATAGTATTGGCTTTTCCTATAGACTCAATGTGATCTTGGATCACTAAAATATAAAATGAAGAGTCTTGAGCCTTTGAGCTTGAGCCAATCCTTTATCCTTAGTATTTTGAGGGATCCACTTTCATCATCCATGCCATGCCATTCATTGAGCTTTCCTGAAATAATAGTCTTGGAATAGCATTAGCTCAATGAGCTATATGTTGTTATGAATTACCAAAACCACCTAGGGATAGTTGCACTTTCAATCTCCCCCTTTTTGGTAATTGATGACAACATATAGATCAAAGCTTCGACAAATGATAATAAGAATAAAAACATCATCGCTTTGAGAAGTATGTGATAAGCAAGAGCTCCCCCTAAATTTGTGCATAGTTTGAAATTTGCTTTGGACTGCAAATGCACAAGGAATTAGGCTCATGGGTTACTCTTCCATGTCACATACATCTTGGTGGAGTGCTCAAAATGATAAGTATTGAATACATGCACTCATCACCAAGCAAAGTGAATGATCACATAAGATAGATAGGATAATATCATCAAACATGCATAAGTGTAGCTTATGATCAAACACACGATCATCAATGTCTCACAAGCATAGTATCTCAACCAATCAAAAAGCAAACAAGTTTAAACCAACAAAGCAAGAGAGAACAAAAGCAATACTCTCTCTCTCGAAGCCTATGATCTATACATTTTTCTCCCCCTTTGGCAACAAGTTACCAAAAAGTCCATAGAAAATGCATAGTGCTAGATCGACTCTCAGGCTTGATCTTCAGTTGGTGGTGTCCGGATAACTCCAAGGATGAAGGCTTCAGTTGATGTAGAGGGTGCTGGAGTTGATACTGAAGCTGGTTGCACTGGAGCTGAAGGGGCAGTAGCTGGTGCTGAAGATGTTGCTCTTGTGTCTGGCACTGGCACAGCAACTGACCTCTGAGCTCTAGGCACTCTGGCAAAGACATTTGTGGTTGTCTTGCCCTTCCTCTCCTGCATGTCATCCTGCAGTTGCTCCACAACTGACTGTATCTCAGTTACTTTGACATCTAGATCATAGAATTTTTGTTCCATGATTCTTTCCAAGCTCTCCTGGTTTTGAGTTAAGGTGGCCAACCCCTTCTCACTCCTCAGTGATGATGCTATCAAGTAACCAAGCTGCTCCTGCTTGTTTTTCAAGAAATACTCAGATGCCTCCTCTTGAGTTGGCATCTTGGCAGCCTTCTCCTTCCTTGCCTTCTCGTTCTTCTCTTGAGCTTGAACTGATGATGGATCATCCTCATTCATGACAACCTCATTGTCTTCAAAGTCTGGATAGAATGGAAAATGTTCCCTATCCAATAGATATTTGCCAGTTCCCATCTTTGAGTTGATCAATTCCTGGATCTGAGGTGCATAACCACAGCTCCTCTTATGATCTGCTGCAGTCCTCTTAATGGTTTCAACTATAATGCTCATGACTTTGAATTTCTATGGCACATCAAATAAATGCAACATATTGATGGCATGCCCTCTAATCATGTTGTGGTCACCTGACTTGGGCAACAGAGTGTGCCTCAGAATCCAATTGATAGTAGGCAGCCCTGACAACAGAAAATGGACTGATCCAAAAGAGAAAGTCTCTAGGGATTTGTTTGGGATCTCCTTGTACATGTGTGCCATGGTATTGTGTCCCATTTTCTTCTTGGCATATACATCTAGATCATCATCATTTTCCTTTGGGGGCATTTATCAGTTTTGCCCATTCTTCAACAGTGGATTGGTACCTTGTACCTTCAGACATCCAAACAATTTTTCCATCTGGGTAAAAATGTGTTGTGGAGTAGAATTGCATGATAAGTTCATCATTACAGTTTGTGAGCTTTTGCCCAACAAAATCTGCAACTCCACAAGCAACAAAGCTGTCTTGCACTCCAGGATAGTGCTCTTCATTTTCCTTCATGTAGGTCCAGTCGACCCACCTCATATCATAGGATAGTGCTCCTGATTTTCCAATCTGGGGCTGCAACTATGGGCTTCTTGTCCAATAAGATTGTCTCACAGAAGTCCTGATGTTTCTTTGTATGGAACATGTAATCAACAGCAGTTCTTCTCCTTGTGGCATATGGATCGGCCATCCTCCATAGCCTCAACCCTGAGTCTTTTCTGATGTTCATGTCCTCAGCCACAGGATGGGCAACATTGTGATCTGGTATCTTAGGCTTTAGCTTCCTTAGAGCATGTCCTTCTTCATCTTCCTCAGCAACCTCATGCACTGGGGCCTTGTTCTTCTCAGCAGCTGGAATACTCCTAGTATTCCTCTTTGGTGCAGACTTGGCCTTGGGGGCAGCTTTGGGTGCTTCCTTGGGCTATGATGTTGCAGCCCCAGATTTAATAGCATCACCCATAAGCTTTGGTGCCTTTGGTGCTGGTGCAGTAAGCTCTTCCTCTTCCATCATGGAAGGTTGCCCAACAACTCTGTCCATGGTCTTCTTGACCCTTTCCTTCCTCTTCTTGCCTTCAGCAGCTGGCTCTTTGGGATCAGGCTTTTCAGGCAGTTGAGTTGATGCTCTGGCCTTGGACATTGGTTGTCTTCCTGTAGGCCTTTTAATCTTCGTGCCTGGCTTTATATCCTTTGCTGAGCCATATTCCTTCTTGAGCACCACTTTCTTGGAAGTAGCCTCATCTTCTTCAGCTTTGTAGTCCTCATCTTCTGAGTCTGAGGTTCTCTTTCTCCTTTGCCTGGTAGCAGCCTTAGGTAGGTTGCTAGGAGTGCTTCTGCTCCCTTCATCTGAAGTACTGGAGGGACTAGTGCCCTCACTCAAGTGAATCTGCTCTGCTGACCTGTTCTGACTGTCACTCTGGTCTGACATGCTGCAAAAGCTTACTGCTGACCCTGTGAAGAGTTATAGATGAGATAGAGTGGATGAGCATCACAAAATGCAGAGATTTTTCAAAAGAATGATTCAAAAACTCAGTTTTAGTTTTCCACGGAAAGCATTTCGGATCAACCGATTTTCAAACTCGGTGATACCGAAGCAGTTTTTGGAACCTAAACTGATGAACTCGGTTGGACCGAGTCATAGTTCGGTGGCACCGAGACTGCTAGGGTTTCAAAGAATCCTAAAATCGGTCGCACCGATTAGTAATTCTCGGTCAGACCGAGAGTCACTAGTGCAATGGCATATGCCAAATCGGTGAGACCGAGTTTTTCAACTCGGTTGGTCCGAGATGGATTCGTCGGAAACCTAACCCTAAAAATTTGAATCTAATCTACTCTATGGACTACTTTGGCTGGATAGGATTGTTTCAATCGTGGCAAGAATCAATAAGAGTACAATGTGCTAGGAATCAGATGTGGATAGCACAAAGATCGAGTCCATACCCTAGTGCGGCGATGAACTCGCTACGGCGGCAACGGTGGGGTTGAATTCCGTTGACGGCGGAGGAGACCAGCAACAAGAGGTGGCTGGCGACGAGGAGATGATCCGGAGACCTTCGAAGGCAGAGCAAGCTATTGCGCGGGCGAAGGGGTTCGGAGAAATTTCCAAAAAATTTCCCGTGTCTATATATAGCCCGACCCTGTCGGTGTGACCGAGTGGAACAACTCGGTGGCACCGAGATGCATAACTGTGTTCAGTTACAGCAACTCGGTGTGACCGAAAAGTTCAAATCGGTTGCACCGAGATTGAAAACTCAGATCAACTTAATGATCTCGGTAGGACCGAAATGGAGGAATCGGTCAGACCGAGAATCACAAAGAGGTTTTGGAAGTTTAAGTCTATGACGAATCGGGGACTCTGAGTGCTCCTCGCACAAAGTGGTTCGAATCTGACTTGATCAAATTTTGTGATGTAGCATGAATAGAGTTTGAGACGAGAAAATCATAGATAGCTAGAGAGGGTTCTTAGGCATTCTTGTCTATCCACTTGGCCAAAAGAAGAATGAACCAAACAATCAAAACAACAAGTGGATGTCCTCGAATGAGTAAAATATGCACCAACATGCTCACACAACAAAATGGCAAATGAAATATGTGGCAAAGTATGCACAACCAATTCTAGCATCTATCAAACAATTGGCGATGACTAGGTCATCTATATATGAGTATATTGACTTAGGAGTCAAATGAGAACATTTGATCATAGGTCATACTCATCGTTTAAGCTCAAGTGGGGTTACCACTTTTACATAATGCATTTATGTGTTCACACCATTAGAGTTGCTTTGACTTAGTTTTTTGAGTTAAGCTCCCCCTAGATGTGAGATCCCCCCTTTAGAGGGATGAACTAACCTTGGGTTTTGTCGATGATGACTTCATGTAGGTGTTGAAGATGTGGATGCTCAATGTTGAAGTAGATCATTTGGAGCAATCCTTTGGAGTGAGTTGCACTTTCAACTTGCCTACATGGGTTAGTCCCACAAGGAACAAACAAGAATATCCATAGACATAGAGTGATGCACACACAAGATGATGTCCATGAAACCATTAGGTTACCTTGTCCCTTGTCTTACCAACATGAGGGTTTGTGACTCCTTGAACTAGTGCAAGATGTGGAAGTTGATTGCACTTGTCCTTGCCATAAAGATATGAGTGAAGAATGTTGGCGGAGTCACCCTCAAGAACTCTCTAGTTCTTCTTCTTCGGGATCCACATCATCTTGATGGGAATCCTTGGAGTTGTAGTTGTACTTGATGAAGTAGAACTTGACGTAGTCTTGGGAATCCACTTAGGTGCTTCTTCAAATGAATCAATCTCTTCTTCAAGATTATCCTTGCCTTTGTTCTTGTGGTCTTGTGGAGGAAGATCATCTTGAGCTTGTGTTCCCTTGAAGGAAGTAGGATCATACTTCTCTTGTTGAGGAACAAACTTCGTCTTGGGGTATTGATCCTCTTCCCACTCAACTCCATTGGCATTGAACTTCCATTCAAAACCAATACCTTGATTCTTCCGGTGTCTTCCTTGCTTGCGTACAATTTCCTCGAATTGCTTACTCCCGGCAAGGCTCTTGTAAACACCTTTCTCTATAATTCCCTTCAATAAGCTATTTTCTTGTTCAAGTGTAACTTGGCTAAGAGAATCATTAGTGGAATCAAGAGAACTACTAGAAGCAACAACATTGGATTTAACATTATTATTGTTACTACTAGAGGAAGTATCTTTCTTGTACTTGTTACCAGACTTGACTTGAGGCATGTAAGTAGATAAGAGTAAACGCTTGGCAATGTAAGAAGAACTTTTCTTACAGAGATCATCATTGATTGCCTTTAAGAACTCATGCTCTTGCTCAAGATTGAGCTTTTCAAAGCGTAACTTCTCATGATACCTTAAAAGTTCTCGATGATCTTCGAAGATAGTTTCATGAGCCAACTTTAGAGTGTTTAGTTCTTTAGTTAGAAGCTCAATTTTCTCCTTATCATTGTCATTAGTTTGATTAGCATGATTAATTGACGTTTCATCATAGTATTCATCACTAGAGTTGTCAACAAGTAAATCATCATCCACAAGCAAGTCATCTTCATCACTATTGAAATCAACATACTCAGGATGTGTTAACTTTGGACCTTTGGCCATGAAGCATCTTCCAATTCCTTCATTTGGTGAATAAAATATGTCATAGGAGTTGGTTGACACAAGTGCTAGACCGGAAACACCTTCATCTTGATTATGTTCGGAGTCGGAGTGATAGCTTCTCTCGGAGTCATTGTCGGAGTCGGAGCCGGATACCCATTCACCAGCATGAGCTTGATGTCTTCGTTTTGTGTAGCTCCTTGGTGACTTGTCCTTCCTTTCCGAATCCTTGCTTCTCCGTGAGGGTCTTTGTTCATAACGATCATCTCTACTCCTCCTCTCTCTTGGTGGTGATTCTTCTCTTTTGCTTCTTCTTTTTGGAGAATCTTCTCTTCTTTTGTAGGGTGCCGTACACTCATTGGAGTAGTGTCCAGGCCTCCCACAATTGTAGCAATTGCGCTCTCGACTAGAAGATCTTTTGTCAGGATAAGACCTTGACTTGGAGCTTCTTTCTTTTCTTCTACTCTTGTAGAATTTGTTGAAGTTCTTCACCATTAAGCTCAATTCTTCATTGAAGGTTTGTTTCTCACTTGATGATGTGGGGGCTTCACTTGAGGCTTTGTAAGCACCACTTGACTTGTTGTGAAGTTCCTCCTTATCCTTGAGTGACATCTCATGAGCAACAATTCTTCCAATGACTTCCGTTGGCTTGAGATTTTTGTAGTTTGGCATCATTTGGATCAATGTGCACATGTATCATACTTTCCATCCAATGCTCTTAGGATCTTCTTGATGATGAATCTATCGGTCATCTCTTCACTCCCTAAGCCAGCAATCTCATTTGTGATAAGTGCAAGCCTAGAGTACATTTCAGCGACACCTTCACCATCCTTCATTTTGAACTTGTCAAGCTGACTTTGGAGCACATCCAACTTGGATTCCTTGACGGATTCTGTACCTTCGTGCATATCAATCAAAGTATCCCAAATTTCCTTTGCATTCTCAAGACGGCTGATTTTGTTGAATTCTTCGGGGCACAATCCGTTGAAGATGATATCACAAGCTTGAGCGTTGTATTACAGCATCTTCAATTCTTCCGCATTCGCTTTACGGTTCGGTTCTCTCCCATCAAAGAATTCACCTTGCAAGTCAATACAAATATTTGCCCAAACGGCGGGGTTATGTCCTAGAATATGCATTTTCATCTTATGCTTCCAACTAGCAAAATTAGTACCATCAAAGTAAGGACCTCTACGGTGATAATATCCCTTGCTAGACGCCATACTCTCCTAGGTTGTGAAACCAAGGCTATGACCACCAAAAGCTATAGAAATCAAAGCAAATGGAGACCAAAGCTCTGATACCACTTGTAGGACCTTGAAGTATGTCTAGAGGGGGGGGTGAGGGAGTCCCGGACTAGGGGGTGTCCGGATAGCCGAACTATCATCATCGGCCGGACTCCAAGACTATGAAGATACACGATTGAAGACTTCGTCCCGTGTCCGGATGGGACTTTCCTTGGCGTGGAAGGCAAGCTTGGCGATACGGATATGTAGATCTCCTACCATTATAACCGACTCTGTGTAACCCTAGCCCACTCCGGTGTCTATATAAACCGGATGGTCTTAGTCCATAGGACGAACAACAATCATACCATAGGCTAGCTTCTAGGGTTTAGCCTCCTTGATCTCGTGGTAGATCTACTCTTGTAATACACCCATCATAAATATCAATCAAGCAGGACGTAGGGTTTTACCTCCATCAAGAGGGCCCGAACCTGGGTAAAACATCGTGTCCCTTGTCTCCTGTTACCATCCGCCTAGACGCACAGTTCGGGACCCCCTACCCGAGATCCGCCGGTTTTGACACCGACATTGGTGCTTTCATTGAGTTCCTCTGTGCCGTCGCAATCAGGAGGGATGCCTTTTCCCGTCTTTAAAGACGGTGCCATCGCCAAGGGAGCTTTGGACACCGGCCAAACTATCCGGCTAGGTGGTTTTCTTATGACCGCCTGTTCGGCCACCGCTCTAACAATGACCTCTCAGGTCATCAAAAGCGATCTTCACGTCAGCTCCGAATTCACTGAACAGCTAGATTCGATGGATCTCTCCTCCGTAAATGAGCTCTTGGATCGCATCGCCGCCCTAGGAGTCACTACAGACTACGATCAGATTGGGCTTAAAACCGATCTGAGGGAAATTAACTCTCCCCAGGCTACCCACCACGTTGTTGTGGTAGAGGAACAATGCGGCGAATCTTCTTCTATGTTAAAGACCAGTTATGTCCGGATTCCCGATCCCTCCATGCCGGATTCCCGCGGAGGGACGGACGTCAATCAAGTACTGAACCTAAAGTCAGGCATCGGACTAGATTTGTTGGACAACATCCAACAATCCAAGCTTCCAAATCCGGAAACTTCTCGGCCTTTGAGCCTCGGATTGGGCGGGGTTCCGAATTTAATTCCGCCCGCCCACCCAAACATAAGCGATCTAACTCAAATACGGCAAGAGCCCGATGAAACAGTACATCATTACTGGGCCAGATTCCTCCTGGTTATGGACAGGATAAAGGACTGCCGTGAGGAAAGCGCAATCTCAATTTTCTGCAACAATTGCACGGACAAGGGAATCATGAACGCCATAAGTCGTCGCGAAGTTACACGCTTCGCCGACCTGGCGACCATAGTACAAAAATACTGTGCGATGGAGAGTGCCTGGAAAACCGAAACCAGGTTTTGGGACAATCCGGCCCTGAACATAACCCTAGTTCGAAATAAAAGGGTGCGTCATACTCAAGCACCTGGGTCAAAAACCAAAAAGCAAAAAACCCCTAAAGGGCACGGAACCGTACTGGAGGGATGGCTCAACGGACCCTGTAAAATCCATAGTACAGAGGGCGCCACTCCAACACATAGCCTTCGAGCATGTTGGATACTACGGCAGGTGGCCAAAAGTGGCGAAGGTTTTCTAGCCCCGGGTAACCAGCCCAACAGTACCAGTACGGTATTAACAGTCTTCGAGACTTTCGCATCAAATAATATGCGGAAACGAACAATCCGCAGCCTCGCCGAAGTCTACCAAGTAGCAACAACAAATCCATGGAGCGACACGGCTATCACCTTCAATGCCAGCGACGAACCTAAATTCCGAACAGCCCGAGCACCAGCCGCATTGGTCCTCAGTCCGATAGTGGACGGCTTTCGTCTTACCAAGGTACTCATGGATGGCGGCAGCGGATTAAACCTCATCTACGAGGAAACCCTCCAAAAAATGGAAATAGACTGGAGCCGCATTGAGCGAAGCAGCACAACCTTTAGAGGAATAATCCCTAGTCGGGAAGTACGCTGCACAGGAAAAATCACACTAGATGTAGTGTTCGGCTCACCGGACAATTACAGGTCCGAGGAGGTCACGTTCCAAGTGGCCCCGTTCGGCAGCGGATATCACGCCTTGTTAGGGCGAGAGGCATTCACAATTTTCCAAGCTATACCCCATTACGGGTACATGAAGCTTAAAATGCCCGGGCCCAATGGAATCATCACTCTTGTCAGTGATCCAGATATAGCACTCCGCGCTGAAAATAAGACAGCCGCACTAGCCCTAGAGGCACTATCCGAAGCCCTAGCGGCAGAGGAACTCACTGCGCTGCGCTCCACGGTGAATAGGGACGATGTGATACTCGATAAGAGATCTAAGTCCACTTCTTTTAAACCAGCAGACGAAATAGTCAAATTCCAGGTCCATCCAACGGACCCCACAAAGACGGCCTCCATTGGGGCACAATTAAACCCTGAGGTAGAAGCCGCACTACGTGAATTCCTTCGGGAAAATTGGGACATTTTTGCCTGGCACCCTTCAGATATGCCAGGAATCCCGTGCAGGCTGGCAGAGCACAGCCTAAATATCCTAAAAGGATTCAAGCCAGTCAAACAGGCTCTTCGACGATTTTCCGAACCCAAAAGACAGGCAATGGGAGAGGAGCTAGCCAAACTCTTAGAAGCCGGATTCATCAGAGATATAAAACATCCGGACTGGCTAGCAAACCTGGTAATGGTACCAAAAAAGGATAGATCTTGGCGCCTTTGTGTCGATTTCAAAGACCTTAACAAGCCCTGTCCAAAGGATCCTTTCCCCCTCCCCCACATCGACCAAATCATCGATGCTACCGCAGGGCACGATTCATTGTGCTTCCTCGACGCATACTCCGAATACCATCAAATCAAGATGGCGGAAACAGACCAGGCTGCAACGGCATTCATTACTCCATGCGGACCATTCTGCTTCAGCACAATGCCCTTCGGACTCAAAAACGCCGGCACAACATATCAGCGCATGATTCAGACATGTCTGGCTACCCAAATAGGCAAAACAGTGGAGGCATATGTAGACGATGTGGTCATCAAGACCAAACACATCGAAACTCTAGTAGATGATTTGAGGGTCACATTCGACAACCTCCGAGCATATGACATTAAGCTCAACCCGGAAAAATGTGTTTTCAGCGTACCAGCCGGAAAGCTCTTGGGCTTCATTATATCCGGTAGAGGAATTGAAGCAAACCCAGCCAAGATCTGAGCTTTGTCACAATTGGATATCCCAAAAGACCTCAAAGAAATACAAAAACTAACTGGATGCGTGGCGGCTCTAAGACGCTTCATCTCCCGTTTGGGAGAAAAGGCACTGCCCCTCTATCGCCTCCTCCGGCGCACCGAACACTTCGAATGGACGGATGCTGCCACGGCCGGACTCGAAGAAATTAAGGCCATATTGGCAACAAATCCGGTCCTGGCCGCGCCCAACCTGGGCGAACCGATGTTATTATATATCGCAGCAACACATCAAGTTGTCAGCGCGGTACTCGTCGTCGAACGAGAAACAGAAGGGCACAAATTCCCTCTTCAAAAACCAGTATACTACGTATCCACTGTGTTAACTCCATGCAAGTCCCGGTACCCACACTATCAAAAGATAGCGTACGCGGTGTTCATGGCATCCCGGAAGCTGCGACACTACTTTCAAGAGTGTTCCATAACAGTGGCCTCCGAAGTACCTCTTAACGACATTATAAACAACCGCGACGCGACGGGCAGGATTGCAAAATGGGCCATTGAGCTCTTACCATTTGACATAACCTACAAACCACGACGAGCTATAAAGTCGCAAGTTTTGGCTGACTTCATCGCCGAATGGACCGAAGCCGAACTCCCTAAAGAGTACGGCGCATACTCCAATTGGATCATGCATTTCGACGGCTCCAAAATGTTGGCCGGCTTGGGGGCTGGCATCGTCTTGACGTCCCCAACCGGAGACACAGTCCAATACGTACTTCAAATAATGTACACGGACTCCAACAACGCAGCCGAATACGAGGCCCTTCTACATGGTCTCCGGATGGCAATCTCCATGGGTATTCAACGCCTAGAGGTGCGCGGGGATTCAAACCTCGCAATATCCCAAGTAAATGGAGACTTTGACGCCAAGGATCCGAAAATGGCAGCCTACCGTAACGCCGTCCTAAAAATGTCAGCTCGGTTCGAAGGACTCGAATTCCACCATGTAGCCCGGGATAATAACCAGGCAGCAGACGTGTTGGCACGCATCGGCGCAAAACGCGACGCCGTCCCTCCAAACATCTTCCTGGAGCGGCTCTTTAAGCCATCCGTATTATGGGAAGAGGAGTCCGGAAATAACAACCCGGAACCAACTGCACCACCCAACACGGAACATTCTGACACAATCGGTGGCTCAGCCAATGAAATAACACCTTCAGCCCACGAAATAATGGCAGTAATTGCCCCGTGGACGGAACCATTCCTAGCCTACTTAATTAGGCAGGAACTTCCCGAAGACCAAAATGAGGCCCGCCGCATTGTTCGGCGATCTAAAGCCTACAAGGTCCATGAGGGAGAACTTTATAAGAAAAGCACAACCTGAGTCCTTCAAAGGTGTATCTCCGAAGAGGAAGGGCGAAATCTCCTGGCTGAAATTCACGCCGGACTCGGCGGGCACCATGCTGCAGCTCGGGCCCTTGTAGGCAAGGCCTTCCGTACAGGATTTTATTGGCCGACAGCCCGGGCAGACGCTCAGGACTTAGTCCAACGATGCGTCGGTTGCCAGCTCTTTGCTAATCAAAGCCACATGCCAGCCACCGCCCTCAAAACTATACCCATCACTTGTCCGTTCGCGGTCTGGGGGCTTGACATGGTTGGACCCCTTAAAGGGGGACAACACAAGCAAAAATACTTATTGGTCATGGTGGACAAATTCACCAAATGGATAGAGGCCAAGCCGGTTAAAACGGCAGAATCCGGACCTGTGATAGACTTCATATCCGGGGTAGTACACCATTTTGGCGTCCCCCACAGCATCATCACTGATAACGGCACGAATTTCACGGCCGATGAGGTTAAACTCTGGTGCAAAAACATGGGCATCAAGCTCGACTACACTTCAGTCTATCACCCTCAAACTAACGGTCAAGTCGAACAAGCAAATGGTCTAATCATGAGTGGCATTAAACCCAGATTAGTGCGGTCCCTCACGGAATCTAACACGCATTGGGTAGAGGAGCTCGACTCCGTACTCTAGGGGCTGCAGACCACGCCAAACCGCACTACCGGATTCACACCATTTTTTATGGTATACAGCGCAGAGGCAGTTTTGCCCTACGATATAATTCACGACTCACCTCGGGTGCACATGTACGAAGAAAGAGAAGCCGAGTTGGATCGGCAGGACAGATTGGACGCCTTAGAGGAGGAGCGCGACGTGGCAAAATCCCGTTCCGCATTCTATCAGCAGCAGGCTCGAAGATATCAAAGCAGAGAAGTACGGGCCAAAACTTACAATGTTGGCGAGCTAGTTCTACGCCTGCCGGACAAGAAAAAGGACAAACTTAAGCCCAAATGGGAAGGTCCCTTCATCATCGACCAAGTCCTTACCGGCGGTGCATACCGTCTACGCAACGCATCTGACAACCGACTCGAGCCGAACCCATGGAACGCAGCCCGTCTCCGAAGATTCTACGCCTAGCGTCGGACTCACAGTTCGTCTCCTTCCACCGTACACCTTTCATATTTTTTCTTTTTTGCTATCTCTTGTTTCCCTCCTTTTTCCTCCCTCTTGAGGGCTGACCTGCGCATTGCTCGCACACACTTGATGTGCTACTCGCACTCGTTATACCTGGGGGCTTCTTTAACAGAAACTTATTTATACGGGCTTCATGCCCAACACATGTGTCATACTTCCGCATGTACCTTTTACTCACCATTATATGCATTGATATGACTTAAGTTTTGGCCAAGCTGGGTTGCCTGGCTCCTGTGCTTACCCCTACGTTCCCGATTGTTCGGCTAGGAGGTAAAGGGAGCACCTCTGCGATTGCTACTGCCGGGTCAGCCGGATGTGTACCTCAGACTGGATGAAGCCGAAGGCTAGCGTTCTTAAGGGAATATCGGTCGGTGACTTGAAAGATGATTTATTACTTATTTATTTATCTGCCCCCAGATGCTTTTTCTGCTCTTTTCGCAGTCCGGACATGCACTTTAGGGCATGCCTCCCAGGGAAAGGAACCCCTAACGGAACTATTCTCCCTGGAAGATGTTTCTTACTAACCATGTAATATAACATAGCTAGTTGGGCACTTGTCTGATAAAGCACTTATGACCCCTACGCCTGGTCTCCATGCATGCCCTGGTTTTTGTATAACCGTGAGGGTATTTGGACACACTCCGGACTGTTGGGTCCCGAGGTTGAAGTGAAAAGGTCCGCAAAGACAAATGATCTACAATCCGGCTAGAAGGACTTTACATGTCATTTTAATTACATCGTCAAACTGACTGATTGTACTCCTCCTCAATCCCATCTAACAGGTTGTCTAGTTTACAGTCCCGTTGGGAATGTCTTGCGGCCAACTCTACTTGGCCGTACATCAGGCTCACAGGGATCTCCTTCCCATTGGGCCCCACAGGTCCGACCTCGGCCATCTGGTTGGGATCAGCCTTCGTGTACCGCGTCTTCACCATAGCCCAGGCCTCCCTGGCGCCTTGACGGCAGGCCGATATCTTCCACAGACGAAAGCACTGCCGTACTCCCTGAAGCTTCTCAGCAAGCCCTCCAAGACCCTCGGGTAGGGAGACGGACGACCATAAGGCCTGAACGACGCCGCTCATCGCCTGCCGAACATGTTCGTGCAGTTGCAGCAGCTCGGGAAGAAGGTCACCCGTGGAACCAGGCATTTCCTCCGCCGGACGACCCGTGAGCACACCTACAGACACATTTCTGTCAATCGACTTCCTCGCCGAACTCTTCTTTTCAAAAGAGTTTGCTCAAGCACTTACTGTAAATGTCGCGACGAAGCTGCCGATTCTCCTTTACGGAGTTAGACAGCTGGACCCGAACATCTTTTAGTTCTTCGCCCAGCTGGGTGTTGGCATCCTGGAGTTTGTTCCTCTCCTGCTGCACCCTCATAAGCACCTTCTCGCCGGCCTTCAGCTGGCGCAGCAGATGTTGCTTGTCCGGATCCAGTCCGGCACCCTCTGCAATATTATTGTCAGACTTAACGCACACGCGGCACTTCATAAACTATTTATCTTTTCGAAATATGTATTACCAGAGGGGGTCTCTGTGGCTCCCCCGGCGGTGGCTAGTGCGGCCTCAAGTTGGGCCTTGCATTCTTGAAGCTCCTGGGACAGGTGGGTATTCTTCTCCGTAAGATCCTGCATAACAAATGATCCTAAATCAGTTAGTTTAACTATTTTAAGTCTCGGGGGCTACTGGTATATATACCTATTAAAATTCCTCACCCATATGTCTTTCACATACTGCTCCGTGGCTCTGGTTAAACCATCTTGAGCAGCACGAAGGTGCGCGTCTCCCGCATTAAAGGCATTCAATGCCTCTGGGGAGAAACACGCGTCACGAAGAACTGTCCGACGACGCCTGTGATTCATGGCGCTCTCCACCTCAGACCTGGTGGCGGACAGCCTGTCGGCATCCTCCGTTGGAGGAGCATCCGGCTCGCGCCTTGCGCTCGCCTCCCCCTCCGGACCAGGTGTTGAAGCCTGGCTGGCGGAGGCTTGGTTGGCAACCTCTCCAGGCACAGTTCGGCGAGCTCTCTTTCTCCTGGAAGAATCATGAGCATTAATATACCTCCCCGGAGTCTTTCCCTTAAAGACAATGGTGCGCCGTACCTTCGCGGCGACGTTTCGATTCACGCCGCACTCCTCTTCCGCCTGCCGGGCCGTGCTGACCCTGGTTGGTCAGTCGCCGCGGGCTCGGCTTCCCGCCATAAAGGCACCTCCTGCGAAGCACCGTTGGTATACGGCAGTCAGAAATAAGCACTAAAAAAGTAATGGTGTCAGGACTTCGGTCGTACTCACCTGGGAAGCCGGAGATAAACCGGGGTAGTCAGCCGTAATGGCGACTAGAGCATTGTCCATACTGGGTTGGTGGAACACCCCGTCAATCAGCTCTACCTTTATGTCTGGATCCTCTCCGAAGGCCAAATCAAGGGATCTTCCCGGATCCTCTGGTTGTGGAGTTGGGCTTTGTATGCCCTCCACATCATGGCGCAGTTCCTGCGTCGAAATCATAAAGTAAGACACTTAACTTTGAAAGCACGGATCGGATATATAAACTTCCGCTTACCTAGCTCTGAGGGTTATTCATGGAGAATCCATTCAATGGACTCGTGCGGAGGAAGTCCTCCTTCTCCCCCTTGTACAAGCTGGACAGAACCTTCACCAGATCGGTGGTCGATCTCGGCCCCTTGCGGCCATGACGGGTGGCGTCATTCTCCCCGTTGAAATCCCACATAGGGTGGCCCCTATATTGGAGCGGCTGCACCCCTCACATAATGCATGTGGACATGAATCCAATCATGGTCAGTCCGGAATGGGCCAGTAACCTTATCCGGCCCATCAGATATTGGACGCTCCTATCATCTTCCCGTTGAGGGCTCCGCGGGAGCCAACTCAGGCGTTTCTTCAAAGGAGCATTGCTAAACTCCGGGAGGCCGATCCGAACTGGATCCGGCAGCAGGGCGTCTTTCATATAGAACCACTCTGAAGGCCAGTCCTCGGACGCCTTCTTCGGGGTTCCGGATAGATATCCAGTCCCGGCGATGCGCCATATTTCGGCTCCGCCCACTTGATATATCGACCCCTCATGAGAACGGGGTAAGAGGCAAAACAATCTCTTCCACAATGCAAAATGGGGCTCGATGCCCAAGAACAGCTCGCAAAGAGCTACGAAGCCCGCGATGTGCAAGATGGAGGCAGGTGTGAGGTGGTGCAGTTGGAGTCCATAGAACTCCAGAAGCCCCCGGAGAAACGGATGTATAGGAAATCCGAGTCCCCTTATTAGGTAGGGGATGAAGCATACCCGCCCTCCTTTGGAGGGATTGGGGATGCTCTCCGCCTGCTTCCCACCCTTGTAGGTGGCCAGTCCGGCTGGAACCGGAACCATAAAGGCTGGGGGAAGAAATCCCTCTGCTTGGAGCGTCACTAACTTGCTATGCGGGACCGAACATCTCCTCCAATCGCCTGGCTGAGGACTGGGAGCGCGAGAGGAGGAACCGCGTCGACTGTCCATGTTGGAATGGATCTTTGTTGGATGCGCTTTGATGAGTACTTGCGGAAGGAGGATGGTGTGATTCGGATTTGAGTCCTCGCCTCTTTTATAGGCAGCTTATTCGCGCAGCTAGGGGGTAAAACATAAAAGTACCCTGGCTTTTCGCATTCATACGACACGTGGAAGAGGGTCATTATTGGACGTAGAAGCCAAGGAGCGCAACATTTATAAGGAAACCAGACACTATTCGGCAAACACATGGAATACGGAGGAGAACCCGCCTTGCAAACGCCGAAGACAATATACACGTCGGACTCATCGTCATTGAAGCCTGGTTCAGGGGCAACTGAGGGAGTCCCGGACTAGGGGGTGTCCGGATAGCCGAACTATCATCATTGGCCGGACTCCAAGACTATGAAGATACAAGATTGAAGACTTCGTCCCGTGTCCGGATGGGACTTTCCTTGGCGTGGAAGGCAAGCTTGGCGATACGGATATGTAGATCTCCTACCATTGTAACCGACTCTGTGTAACCCTAGCCCTCTCCGGTGTCTATATAAACCGGATGGTCTTAGTCCATAGGACGAACAACAATCATACCATAGGCTAGCTTCTAGGGTTTAGCCTCCTTGATCTCATGGTAGATCTACTCTTGTAATACACCCATCATCATATCAATCAAGAAGGACATAGGGTTTTACCTCCATCAAGAGGGCCCGAACCTGGGTAAAACATCATGTCCCTTGTCTCCTGTTACCATCCGCCTAGACGCACAGTTCGGGACCCCCTACCTGAGATCCGCCGGTTTTGACACCGACAGGGGGTGATTAGACTACTTGACCAATTAAAAACTTAACCTTTTCCCAATTTTAGAGTTTGGCAGATTTTAGCTATCTTAGGACAAGTCAAGCAATCATCACACAATTCAACCAAGCATGCAAAGAGTATATAGGCAGCGGAAATTAAAGCATGCAACTTGCAAGGAAGTAAAGGGAAGGGTTTGGAGGATTCACACGCAATTGGAGACACGGATGTTTTTGGCATGGTTCCGATAGGTGGTGCTATCGTACATCCACGTTGATGGAGACTTCAACCCACGAAAGGTAACGGTTGTGCGAGCCCACGGAGGGCTCCACCCACGAAGGGTCCACGAAGAAGCAACCTTGTCTATCCCACCATGGTCGTCTCCCACGAAGGACTTGCCTCACTAGCGGTAGATCTTCACGAAGTAGGCGATCTCCTTGCCCTTACAAACTCCTTGGTTCAACTCCACAATCTTGTCGGAGGCTCCCAAGTGACACCTAGACAATCTAGGAGAAACAACTCTCCAAGAAGTAACAAATGGTGCGTTGATGATGAAGTCCTTGCTCTTGTGCTTCAAATGATAGTCTCCCCAACACTCAACTCTCTCTCTCATAGGATTTGGATCTGGTGGAAAGAGGATTTGAGTGGAAAGCAACTTGGGGAAGGCTAGAGATCAGGATTCATATGGTAGGAATGGAATATCTTGGCCTCAACACATGAGTAGGTGGTTCTCTCTCGGAAATGGTAAGTTGGAAGTGTAGGTTTAGTCTGATGGCTCTCTCCACGAATGAAGAGGAGGTGGAGGGGTATATATAGCCTCTACACAAAATCTAACCGTTACACACAATTTACCAAACTCGGTGGGACCGATTCAACAGACTCGGTCGGACCGATTTAGTAAACCTAGTGAGTGTTAGTGATTTTTGGTGGGACTGACATGCAACTCAGTGAGACCGATTCAGTTAGGATTAGGGCATAACGTAATCTCGGTAAGACCGATTACACAAACTCGGTGAAACCGATTTTGGTAATAAGCTTTCCAGAGAGTTGGTCAGGTAAACTCGGTGGGACCGATTTGCTCTTTTCGGTGAGACCGAAATGTTACAAAAGGGAAACAGAGAGTTTACATTGCAATCTCGGTGGGACCGATCGCTCACTTCGGTTAGACCGAAATGTTACGAAGGGAAATAGAGATATTACAATCCCATCTCGGTGAGACCGAGATCCCTATCGGTAGGACCGATTTTCTTAGGCTTTGTGGCAGTGGCTATGACTTTTGGAATCGGTGGCGCCGGATTGGAAGAATCGGTGTGACCGATTTTGGCTTTGGGTTTAGGTCAATTGTGGATGTGGGAAAGTAGCTGAGGGTTTTGGAGCATATCACAAAGCACATGAAGCAAGAGGCTCATTAAGCAACACCTCATCCCTCCTTGATAGTATTGGCTTTTCTTATAGACTCAATGTGATCTTGGATCACTAAAATATAAAATGAAGAGTCTTGAGCCTTTGAGCTTGAGCCAATCCTTTGTCCTTAGTATTTTGAGCGATCCACTTTCATCATCCATGCCATGCCATTCATTGAGCTTTCCTGAAATAATAGTCTTGGAATAGCATTATCTCAGTGAGCTATATGTTGTTATGAATTACCAAAACTACCTAGGGATAGTTGCACTTTCACATGGCATGATACTACTAAATGCATAGAACAAAAGTCTTTTACTGACCATGAGCCAAAAAGGATCAGAAGATATGATGGGACCCATGTAAACATGGCAAGTTATATGACAGATTCAAACATGGTAGGAACAACAATAAGTAGGCATGTTGGTGAGCTTGTACCACTCACCATAAAGAAATTCATGGCATGAAAAGGCGACCAACAATAAGAAGACATATTTATGAAGCTAAGCATGGCAAGAGTAAGTTCATAGGGTGCATGGATCACTAGCAAAATACATGGCAAAACTGAACTTAATGTTAACAGGCTGGCAGCAACATTATTTAGCAACTTTGGAGCATGATAACAACATGTTACAGTAGGATATAAATGCCGCCAGGGGATTGAATGGATAGGGCATGCCATGTATAACAAAACATTCTTAGTGAACATCTCCATATTATGCATAGAATTACTTGTAGCAGCAGGTTTACATAGCAACAAAATATAACAGAATCAGCCTAGCAAAACAGCAACATCAAGTACCCTACTTAACAAGCTTGATGCACTCACTACAATACCACAAAAATACAAGGATTGCACCTCTGTAAAGATGACATGATTTAGTTCAAAACATATGTAGAGCTCATGCTCATAGGATGCACACATCAAACATGGCAAAAATAACAAATGAGCATGTTTTGTTAACAGACATCAGATAACAACATATAGCACTCTTGCAACGATGATTCGGGCATCAAGATGATCTCCAACAAGCATGGCACAATGGAACAAAATGAAGAGCATCTTATGATGAACATTTCGATATATTACACACACGAAACGGAGCAGTATGCCACAAGTTATGGCATGTCGAACAGGGCATGAAAATACTGCAGGGAATCGGGACTTAGAAGAAAATTACCCCGCGAATCTCAGATCTAGGGTTCGCACGTTCTTCGAGGTTGACTGGAGAGCTCGCCGGAGTAGACGGGGAAGACGTCGGGGAGGGCCGGAGATGGCGGATCCGGGCCGAATCTCGCCGGATCCCGGTGCGGGGAGGCAGACAAGGTCGCCGGCGGCGTGGGGCGAGGCCGGGTGCCACACGGCGGTAGGGCGGCGCCGGCGGCTCGGGCCGGCAGCAGGGCGGCACCGCGGGC